>NC_061509.1:13477860-13630813 GCF_022539505.1 Lolium rigidum | reverse complement strand
CGACGGTGGTGAGCAAGAGCGAGAGCACAAGGAAGGTCTTCATCTTGCTCTTGTTCGCTTGGTGCTTCCTCCACTTGGCAACCGCCTCGTGTCTAGTCGGGTACCCTTTGTAGCGAGTTGCCGCTGAACTTGTGCACCTGTTTCTTGCACTCCTCCCACTCCTCGTACACTCCCGGAACCCGCCCCTCGAACACGACGTAGTACGTCATCTCTATGGACACAAGGCATATTAGTATATAACGCAATGGAAAGAGTTAGAGGGTTCACATGCATACATATTCACAAGAATTAAAGCAAGGAAATAATAATAAACCTAAAATACATATAGCATCGGTATCACATAGGTAATATGGTTCAACGATAACGACTACAATAGTAATTGAAGTCCAACAACGACGACCACCGTTTCGAGCAAATTAAGCAAGTTTAGTTTACAACACGGTACAAATTGTCCATCGATTCAAAGTAATGCTAGGCACACCGGCCACGATCAACGAGACGTCTTCTTGAGCGGCTCCGGGAACGGCTTGTACAAATCCTTCGTTGTCCACGTCCTTCCATCACCCTGCCTATGTAGGCGTTCTTCGATTTCCCTCTTAGACAACCCTCTGACTTGGTATAAGAGCCCCGATGCGTTGGATACATCTTGTAAGATAATTTCCGAGAGCTTTACTTGGATGCGATGGAAGTCTTCTCTAAGATCATCATCATTGATTTGCCTCGACATTTTAATGGGGTCTCGCTTACTAGGTGGCAGAGACATCATCTCTGCATCCTCGACAAACCCTTTAAGGTGATGGAGGACATAGAAGGCCTTCTTAATGCTGCCAGTTGGCTGCTTGATACAAGGGAAGTCGATCACGTGCTTGAACCCGTGCTTTTTAGTGTCCGGCCTGATATATTGCCCATTCTTGTCGAAGGTGCCTCCATTTTTGGAGTAGCCAAGGATAGCCTCATCGAGAACACCCCTTATTCTCTTGTAGTCTTTCTTCGTCGTCGTACTCGACGAGTCGAAATACTGGGCTAGTGACCACTTCGGTTCTAGGATGATAAGTGTGTAGTATTTGTTCCTGCTCAACACATGCAATTGAAATGGAATGTTGGAAATGATCGGAAATGGAAGAAATATATAAGAGAGCATAAGTTACGATGGCCGTGAGCGGATGTGTACTTACTCGGGAAAGACAGGCAGAAGAATGGTGTTGCTCTCTTTGTACATGAGCATGAAGTTCTGGAGGTACCGCACCGCCTTGGTCCGTGTCCTTGAGCCGTCCTGGAGCTGGCTATCGCGCATGTAGTAGGGATCCGCTACCGCGATGTGGCGGGGTCTCTCTCTGTTGATCTTCATCTGAAGATTGGTCGCGAATAGGCGGACCAAGTTATAGTCGAGCCGTTTCGAGTGAAATAGATTGAAGACGTCCTCGAACGCTATGAAGAAGATATCCGCGAGGTCTTCATGGACGAAGTTCTGGTCGGACGGCACCTTGACCGAGTACACCGGGTAATTTGGATCCTTTTCTTTAAGAAGGACGCTCTCTAGATAATTAATAGAGTGCTGCAAAGGGAGCATTGGTCCACTTGCGAGGTGTTCCATGTCCGGAGGCAGTATCGGTTTACCAGCTTCATGACACCGGGGCAAGCCATCCGGTGTAGGTGGTACCATGTCGTCGGCCCGGATCCTCTTAGGATCAGGCTGGCTCGAAGATGCGCCCTTCTTGGCTCCTCTCTTCCTTGCCTTCTTCACCCGACCTACCGGGGGTGCTGGTGGTGCTGATGGTGGTGCTTCGGGTGCTGCTCGGGGTCGGTGCTTGGTGGTGCTTTCGAGGTTGCTTGGGGTTGATTTGGGTGGCTCCCCGATGATCGTCTTACGCAGCGTGTTAGGGCTGAAAACGGTAGCGAGGCTTGACTTGAGCTGGATTGCTAGCCTCCGGAGGAGTGTCTTGAGAAAACCCGTGAAGACCGAGGCGCCGCTTCGTGATCGTAGTGGGACGACCAAGATGATCGCCGTGAGTGCGGAAGGCTTGTTCATCCATAGGAGGCATGTACATATCTTGGCTGCAGGCGCCAGTGTTGATGTAGGCATCGATGTCATCATCATCATCTACATCGTTGCCATCGATGTCCTGGACCTTAGGTGGTGGCGGTTGCGATGCCGCCGCTTGGCGTACGTTGCGTCTGGTCGACGGTCGTTGCGGTAGCGCTCCCAACAACTGTTTGTGGCGTGTGGTGGTGGCGGCGATCGTCGGTTCCTTCCGGGTGGCGGCGGCGACCGCCGGTTCCTTCGGGGTAGTGGGGGCGGCGACCGCCGTCTCCTTAAGGGTGTCGTCGGCGCTGGCGATCTTGGGCCGGATGATAGGGGAGGTGGCGCCGGTGCTTTTCTTAGCATTCGGAAGACCCCCCCCCAGACAAATCTGGTTCTTCGGCCATTTCATAATCCATGAGGTGCAATCCCCAAGGGGCAAAACGTCGCCCTCGTCTATGCCCGGAGGTTGGAAGGGGGGGTGGCGTAGCGGTACTCCGGCACTACCATTACCAACTTGACCTTCACCATGTTTTCCGCCAATGCATTGCCGTGCATAACACGGGAAGCCATGACGATGCCGCTAGCAACTTCCACCAACTTGCCGCCGGGCTCCACCGTTTGCATAAGTATGCACTGTTCATCCTGAGTCAGGGGCGCCATGTTGGGCATCGTGAGATGGCAGTCACGAAAGGCATATATAGTTAAAGAAGATGACGCGAAGGAGTAACTAATGAGTTTACCTTCTGGATGGCGTCGATCTCGGCTACTGTCGATACAAGGGCGGCGGTTGGGGGCGTCGATGCGACCAGTTGGAGCTGCGGCGGCGGTTGAAGCTGCGGCGTCAGGTGGAGCGCCGACGCCGGCGTCGGGTGGAGCGGCAGCGTCGGCGACACGTGGAAGCTTGAGTTGCTGCCGCTGATGCTGGGCACATGTATCGGCCCCACTTGACCTCCCGCATTCCAAGCAGCTAACCCCTCCATCAACCCAGGGGGGATGATCTGCCGGATCTTCTCGTCCAATAACTTGTTTATCATCTCCGTGTTCTCCACAGGCTTTTCGGCCACCAGCTTCTCTAGTGACTCCACCTTCTTCTTCAGCTCCTAAACCTCGGATTTATCCTTAGCCGACGACCTCCTCTCCAGCTTTCTCGTCTTGGCATCTGATCCGTAGTATTCGGATAGCTTCATACTTGTGCCAAAGTCGGACACACGGCCACCCGACGTCGGTGGCTTGTCCAGCTCCCTCTCCTTGTATTTGTTCGTCGCCCTGTTGAAAGGCGTGTCCCACGGTTCCGTCGACCCGTGGGACGACGGGCCAGCCGTACAACTAGCCTTCAACTCATCATCCTTCAGACAAAGGAACTTAAGGTTAGCCCATTTGGCTTCATTGCCTAATGAGATGAGCGAAATAATATAGACTATCCTTACCAGGTACTTCTCAAAATTCTTCACGTCTTTGTGATCCGTAATAAATTCCCCCGTCTTCCAGTCTAAGTAGTAGCGGGACCGGACAAAGTTCCTAGCCTGTACATCCTCGATTTTGTGCCAGGGGTTTTCTTTCCCTAGACGTACCATCTCGGCATCCTCCTTGTCCCAAGTGGGCTGTTTTCCTCGGTAACCGCCGCTTCCGCAATGGCGGGTCCCTAAGTTCAAATCCCGCATTTTCTTCCCCTAGGCGGTCCATTTTTTAACAGTGTCAGTCTCTAAGTAAGACTTGAATGCATTATAGTCTTCTAAGGAGAGCGACGGGTCTTTGCTACTTATCCTCTCCCATCTTTCACCGGCCTCGATCTTGTTCTTCAGCCGGTTCTTCCAGCTGCTCAAGGCGGTGCTCATCTTCGTGAGAGCTAAAGAGTCCACCTTCTTATTGAACGGCTCCGGGAACGTGTATCGTTGGTGAAGCTTCTGGAGGAGGGATTGGGCGAGAGCCGCGTTCTCCTTGCTTCTGAGGTCCTGAGTTAGGATCGGCACGGTTTCACGGACGATGCACCCTAGTTGCATGCCGTACCCTTTGGCAACCCACGAAGGCTCCATCGGTAGGCCACTTTCGGAGACTACCATGAAAACATCGGTGACGTTGGCGAGCACTTGCGGCCTCCGATCCCTCCTTGGCCTCCTCGCCGTCCTCTTCTTCTTACCCTCCTGAGGGTTGCCGCCGCTATCACCTTCCGTGCGGTTGGCCGCGTTATCTTCACCGGTCTCTTCACCGGTCTCGGCGGCGCCGTCCCAGGTATCGTCATCGTCGCCGGTGTCGGCGGCGGCCCCCCGGCCCTCTCCCTCGGAGGCGGTGTCCCGGCCCTCGTCGGTGGCCCCCTGGCCCTCTCCCTCGGAGGCGGCGTCCCGGCCCTCTTCCTCATCGTCGGTCGACTCGGCGGCGGGCTTCCGGGGCCGCTCGTAGCCCTCCCAGAAGTCCTTGTTGGCCTGTCTCTCTTCTTCGTTCTGGCTCCTGGGCCTAGAAGTGCTGCCCGACATGTTTATTTGCACTTCATTAAAAAGAGGCAAAAAGTTAGTACAAAAGTCAACAAAAAAATTCGGCATGACCGTTGCTAATTTTTCTACGTAGGAGTGCCCATTTCTCAACCGAAACGGAAGTTAATCAATGCTTCGGGAGAAATGGGCAACTCAATGAAATCCCTGCAAAAATATCCACCATATACACCATATATCCAACATATCCACCATATATCGGCCATACAAAGTTGCCCATCTACAATACATCAAACAAAAGCCAACATAAACCTGGAGCATCTATTTCAGCATATTTTTGAACCTGGAGCAGTACAACAACAATGACTTTCTTAACCTGGAGCATCTATTTCAGCATATTTTTTTTAACCTGGAGCACTACAAAAATCCTGGAGCACTACCACCTGGAGCACTACACAACCTGGAGCACTACACAACCTGGAGAACTACACAACCTGGAGCACTACAAAAACCAGAGTACATTAAAGCTAACACTTCAAACCAGAGAACTGCACTTCAAGTTTTTAGCTAACATTAATTCATTATATATGGGCAGTACCATTGGTACAACATATAGAGAACTGCACAAAAGCATATACAAGATAATGAGCATGAGCATGAGCATGATCATTTCATAAATGAATTCAAATAGTAGCAAGCCAACCAGTAGCTACTGCCAACATGTGACTTCAAATGAAAATGCTATTATTCCAGAGATAATTAAATAGCAGAAGCTTGAGCATCATATGGAAATGCTAGTGACTTCAAATGAAAATGCTATTACTCATAAATATACATTACAAAAGGCAGTAGCTAGTGACTTAATTTTTTTATAAATTCAAAGAGAATTATTCTCCAAAATGGGTCAGAGACAAGCCACTGGGAATATTCCCCAAAATGGGTCAGGAGAGCCTGTCCATTTTTGGTTCAGGAATATTCTTCAAAATCTGTCATATTTGGTCAGGAGAGACAATGCATGTACTGATGGTTCTTGCTAGGAGAGGCATTTTTGGTTCAGAGGAATATTCTTGCTAGGGCAGAGGTGGCCGAGGTGAACTAAATCCTAGGCAGTAGTAATTGGCGAGACGGAGAAACAACAACAAATAGTAGGTTGTAGCTTGTTCATTCAAATAGTAGGCGGTAGCTTTTTATCTCTAAATTCAAACGAGTAGCATTTCATGTACTAGTAGCATTATTATCTTGAAACCCCAAGCAGTAATTCAAAATCAACAAATCCTAGGCAGTAACATTTCATTTTATTAACCCAAGCATTTTCATTTTATAAACCTAAATTTTCTACTGCCAACAAATCCTAGCATCAATTCAAAATCAACTAGGCCGTAGCATTTCATTTTATTAAAAAACCTACTGCATTGTATTGAAAAACCTACTGCTTTGTTCATTTTATTGAGCCATGTACATCAACAGAGTAGTAGCAGCTTCATCTTAATATTCATTTAAACAAACTTCATTCTTTTTCGGAGAGAACTTCAAGAACTTTATTAGCTCTACTGCAAGCAATGAATTAAAAAAAACAGCAAGCAATGAATTTAAAAAAATAGCAAGCAACATTATTCTTGATAGCATTTATTTAGATGCAGTGGTTTATTACTCCAAGTAAGGAAGCAATTCTACTGCATTCATTTGCTACAACATTAGCTTGTTCATTTTTATTTGCTACTGCATTCATACTAACCCTCTTTTGACTCTCTGTTACAAAGCAAATTGAGCATGATCATTTCAAACTACCAATATAATGGACAAGCATACTGCAATAAAGCATCTGCCAATTCAAACCATCTCCTAGCAATTTTTATATATGAACCATTTGCAACCAATTTTTATGAACTACTTCATGAGTATTGCATTTTAATTACGTGAGTAGGCAGTAGTTTGTTCATTAAAATAGTAGGCAGTAGCTTTTATCTCTACTTACAAATGTATCTGCACATTAAAATGGGTCTAGATACAATCTAAACAAAGTTATTTTGCAAATGGCAAGCTTGACATGGCACTGATGATGATCAAATGGCAAGCTTGACATCATTTATTTTGCATTATTCTTGACAACATTTATTTTGGTGAAGAACCAGAGAAGAAGAAACACTGAACAAACACTGAATTGGCAAAATTGTACTGCTATAGGCATTCATAGGCAAGCAAAATTGTACTGCTATAGGCATTCATAGGCATTCATAGGCAAGCAAGTGGGGATCGAGCACAGCGGATTGGGGACGGGCCGGCGGGCACATGACAGTGTGGGGAGGGGGACAAGGGAGTGGGGAGGGGGAGAGGGGCTCTCACCGAACGGCGGCGGTGGCAGGGCTACGGTGGTGATGGCGTGGTCCTCCTCCTCCTCCTCCTCCTCTGCGGCGGCGGCTCGGGCTCGCGCTCGCGCGTCCTCCTCCTCAATCTGCAGCGGCGGCTCGGGCTTGGGCGTCCTGCTCGGCGGTGGCGTGGCGGTCCTCCTCCTCCTCCTCCTCGGCGGCAGCGGCGCTAGGTGGCGGCGCTTGGCGGTGGTGGTGGTTGCGCGAGAGCAGTGTGGCGCTAGGGTTGTGAGTGGGGAAGAAACTGCTATTGAGCGGGGAAGAAAGGGTCGATCGAGTTATTTCACCAAGTGTCCAAATTCTGTGGCGCACCCCTCTAAGTGCGCCACAGAATTAAGCTTTCTGTGGCGCATCAGCTCTGACATGCGCCACAGAATTCCTTAGTTCTGTGGCGCACCTAAAGGGGCGTGCGTGCGCCACAGAATTTAGACACTTAGCAAAACAAAACGGTTTACTGCTGTGTCCTGACAGATACATAGCACTAGTCTAGTGGTTAAGGCCAATGTTAGGCAGTTAGTAGCCAGGTTCGAACCCTGGCTGCCACACAATTTTTATTCCTTTTTTCATATTTTAGTTACATTTCAATAAATAACACAACATTATTTAGTAATTAGTAGGGAATTATAAATTACTTGTCTCATACAAACATGTTCTTGTTTCTCTCACACACATGCATGTACTTGTCTAACACACACACTCACACACATGTGATAGACCAAAAAAGATCTTCTTCGTCCCGGCTTCGAGCTCTAGCGTCTCTTCGCAATCTTCTTGCCCTTTCGGTTGTTGGCGGTTGAATACTTTATGCTGGCCACCTTGAGATTTCTTCGCTTGAACGGACAACCTTTAGAGGGTAGGGAGGTCTTCCTTCTTACTTTACTAGTAGTAGGCATGTCAAAGTGCCTGTCGAATTCCTCCTCGATCTTTGGGTCACCGTTCTTGTCCAAGTCTTCCTCGTTGGCGTCTCCTTGCATTCCTATGATGCTCCTCTTGCCCCTCCTCACGACAACACGGCTAGGCCTCGATGGATCGGTGATGAAGAAGCATTGGTCAACTTGGCTACCGAGTACCCATGGCTCATTTTTCGCGGATGCGTTCTTCCATTTTGCATCGGGTATAACCATGGTGGTGAAACATCGGCCTTCTTTTTCGACCTTCTTGGCCCATCTCACACGAAACATTGGCACCGTCTCTCCACAGTAATTGAGCTCCCATATCTCCTCGATCCTTCCAAAAAATCTTTCCTTGACATTAGTCTCGTCATCGGCGTATGACAACATAGTTACTCCTGAGTTTTGATTTTCACTATTTCTGTCCTTTTCCTCGGTGTAGAATCTGTAATCGTTGATGTTGTACCCCTGATAGGTCCTTATGTTATGCCCGGGGCCCTGTGATAAGGTGTATATGAGTTTTTCATCTTCGGTAGAAGGCCTTTTTCTCTGTGCTTCAACCAGTTGAGTTTGCTTGAACCAACGCGTGAAGCTGGAGTTGTGCTCTTTGGTTACGTCACCCATCTTCCTCGGCCGGCCCATATCGATGTAATTCTGCTCGATCATGCTTTTATGCTCTTGCACTAAAGGTTCGATCAGTTTTAAGTGTTGTAGCGCGACCCGGTGAGCCCTGTCAAAGTCGTCGCGTCGATTGGCAATGCCGACATGGACTGAGCGGTAGCCCTCGCGGTGACCGACTCTAGCCAGCCTGCCGAGGTGCGTCCTGGGGGTAGACCAACATGATCCTCGTCGTCCTCGGTGCTTAGATAATTCGGCGGAAGGAGATGCACTCGTAGGTCGAAACCCCTTGGCCATGCTTGCGTACGGACGGGCCCTATTGCGAACGTGTCCTTTCATGACACCGTTCTGCCTTTCGAAAGGCATCATGTTGTGGAGGAACGTCGGGCCGAGCTGCTTGATGTCTTCAACGGCATGGAGAAGGAGATGGACGCATATATCACAGAATGCGGGCGGGAAGTAAATCTCGAGCCCATATAGTATCACCACGATCTCATCCTGTAGCATCTTGAGCTGCCTCACGCCGATCGACTTCCTGGTGATAACGTCAAAAAAGTTGCAAAGGCCAAACAGCGTATCACGGACGTGCTCGTCCATTATGCCTCGGATCGCAACGGGAAGTATCTGCGTCATGAGCACGTGGCAATCGTGAGACTTCATCCCGGTGAACCTCTACTTCGCTACGTCCAGATATCTGCTTATATTCCCCGAGTAACCGTGAGGAACTTTCACTCCTAGGAGGCACCTGAAAAACTGCTCGAGCTCCTCCGGACTCGTTGTGAAGCAGGCAGCGGGAAGCAGCACCGCGTTCTTCTTAGCCCTTTTGCGGAGATGTTGAGTCCCTTCCGTATGATCATCATTCTCATCATCGTCGTCGTCAGTATCGGGGGCTTGAAGATCTTTCCTGATGCCAAAATGTTTCAGATCGTATCTTGCTTTCGGTTCATCCTTGGACTTTTCTGAGTTGCAAAGAGTGCCAAGCGGACTCTCGGTAACGTTCTTCGTAATGTGCATGACATCGAGGCTGTGGGGCGTGTGGAGGACCTTCCGGTACTCCAAGTCGTGGAAAACAGACCTCGCTTTCCATACACCGAGCAGCGGCTCCGGCTTTGGTCGCTTCTTTCCCGGCGTCGGGCACTCCTTCCAATTTTTCGGAAGATCATCGATTTATGCACCGCTCCTCGGGCGTGGGGGTCCATCGGGCTCATCTTTACCATTGAACAGGTCACCGCGTTTTCTCCACGGGTGATCCAAGCGAAGCCACCTTCGAGCACCTGAGTACACGGTTTTCGAGGACCCTGGATCCCTTGGTAGCTGTAGATGCGGCGTCTCGTCCATGCACTTCACACAGCCGTTGAACCCGTGGCTGACCGGGCAGATACATATGGGTAACTAGGATAGTCCGTGACCGTCGTGATCAACGCGGCTCTCATATCGAAATAAGTTCTAGTGTAGGCGTCCCACGTACGGGGTGGCGTCTTCCACAACGTGTCTAACTCCTCTTTCAGCAGCCCGAGATACAAATGCATGTCGACACCTGGTTGTTTCGGCCCCTGAATGAGAATACTCAGGTGTATGTACCTTTGCTTGGTGCACAGCCAGGGGGTAGGTTGTAAGGCCATACAAACACAGGCCAGGTGCTATGCGTGCTACTCTGGTTGCCGAATGGATTGAGTCCATCAGTGCTCATACCCAGCCTGATGTTCCTTGCGTCGCCCCCGAACCTAGCAGGGAAGGCGATGTCCAATGCTTCCCATTGTCCAGCGTCTGAAGGGTGTGTCAGCACATACCCCATCTCCGGATCTTCTTCGGGCTTCTGCCTTTCCGCGTGCCATTGCATGAGCTTTGCTTCCTTAGGGTCCACGAAATACCGCTGCAGACGGGGAGTGATAGGAAAGTACCATACCACTTTTCGAGGTACCTTCTTGTTCCCAACCTTGTACCGTCCGTGGCCGCACACCGGATATGTGGTTCTGTCCTTGTACTCGCACCTATAAATCACACAATCATTAATGCAAGCGTGGTATTTTTCGTGCGGTAGGTCAAGGGGGCACACGACTTTCTTGGCCTCCTCGATACTACTTGGCAATGTGTTCCCCTCCGGGAGACGATCGTGCCAGAATTTCAAGTTCTTGCTGAAGCTGGAATCGGTCCACTTGTTCTGCGTCTTCATCTGCAGGTAATCAAGCGTTACATGCAAGCGCGTATCATGCGGACGGCACCCAGGAAAGATCGGAGTCATCCCGTCTTCCTCCATTTGCGATAGCTTCGCTCTCTCTCTAGCTGCAACTCTATCGTTGCTCGTCTCCTGGAGGAGCAGATCTTGAACATGAGAGTCCCGCAAGGCCGAAATTAGCGGGGTCACGCCGGAATCTTCTTCTTCATCATGATGATCTTCTCCGCCTCTTCTTCTTCATGATGATCTTCTCCGCCGACTTCTTCTTCATGATGATAATCCCCGTAGACATGATGATAGTCTTCTTCATGATGATAGTCATGTCGCTCGACATGGTCTTCATGCGCACCATTTGATGGGGCCGGCCGCGCCCGGTTGTCTTGCATGAAACCGCGCCTCGGCCAGGTGCTCCTCCAGTTGTCCGGAATCAGGGTTGATCCAGCGCTCGAGTTTGCATGATCGACATGGACATCTTATCTGGCGCCTATTGTTCCGAATCATGTCCTCTTTCGCGTCTATCTTGTATCTAGAGATTCGAGCGGAACTCATCGAGAGTACCATGCTTGCCTCGCAAATGATATACATATAACAGGAAATTAGAACCGCAACACATGCACACACATGCATGGGCCGTACCTCTCCTCAAGGTATTACATGTAGCGAAAAAATTCGGCATGACCTCTCCTCAAGGTATGACATATGGGTAGTGCAAAAATTTGCCGAAACGGAAATGAATCAACATTTCGGCAAACATCCGTGCACCACACCGGCACACACACACACACAAGCGCTTCACCTGCAACAAGCATCCATATACACGCAACAAGCATCCATACACACGACGGCCACACAAGATCTACAAGCATATGCATGTCTCCTCCAAGCATATGTATGTCTCCTCCAAGCATATGTATGTAACTACTCACCTTATAGATTCGACACCGAGACGAGACCGCGATCGATGAGTTCGAGAGGAGGAGAGAGTATGGAGAGCCTTCTCCTCAACTCCAATTATGTACCAACCAAAGTAAGTGCAATAAATACCCAAGCAAGTGAAAGGTAGAGCCAAAATGGTATGAGAGAGAAGGGGGGACGAGCTAGATGGAGGAAGAAGAATGGCTTGTGTAGTGTGGTAGGTGGGAGGTTGGCCCACTTTTGTATATCTGGTTCGCTAATTCTGTGGCGCACCGAGCACATAATACCTTATTTCCGTGGCGCACCGGGAAAGCTGCGCCTACGGAATAGCTTATTTTTGTGGCGCACCGAGTACCTGCGCCACAGAATAACCATTTTACTGTGGCGCACCCGGGTCGGTGCGCCATAGAAATAGTAAAACCAATGATTGGGGGTGACAGGGTGTGAGCCCCACTAAGTTTTTGTGGCGCACGGTCTCCTGGTGCGCCACAAAATTAAGCTATTTCTGTGGTGCACCTTACCTGGTGCGCCACAAAATAACTTTCTGTGACGCATTTTTAACGGTGCGCCACAGAAATAAGCTCCGCCTATAAGGGTTTTCCTGCTAGTGTACATGCTTCGTATTTTCTTAGCATCCATACTTTGTATGTGGAGGTGTACTGATTAAGAGGATGGTGGGTTAAGTCAAGGTGATAGGTATACATATAAGTTTTGCTCTTCAGAATGCATGATGCGCCCATTAGCCTTGCACGTGGACTTGCAATTTTTTTTGAAAGCCTTAGCTAATAGGATTGCGCCTAAGATGGATTCCCTGACTGCTGTGAATCAAAGTGCATTCATAAAAGGGAGGTCAATCCATCACACCTTCATGCTTGTTAACCAATATGCAAAAACATTTCATCGAAAGAAAGTCCCAACTCTGTTCTTGAAACTTGACATTGCCGGGGCGTTTTGGAAAAGCACGACTTTGGTAGACGTTGCATATCTTGGTTCATACTACTATTTTTTTTTCGAAATGGAGGAAATATCGCTCCAGCTTCTGCATCCAAAGGATGCACACGGCTTTTTTTTATTAAATTATTCACAACACCTAAGAAGAGCAATATAAAAGATCAAACTCGAAGCCACCTCGCTAAACCTACAGAGGGATGAAGGGGGTGACAATTCACCAACTCATATCATCCAAAAACCAAATACCTTCCCAGGCTACCCAATAGCAGATGAGAAGCACATCCAGTCAAGCAGACTCTCAGCATACGCCAACGCACACGCCATAGAAGTTGCTACCGCCGTCTTCCTCGACTCCATCTTCAAGAGAGATCATCGCATTGATCATGTCAGGCCTGCCATCGATGCCTCCACGGCGGCCAGACGACTCCACCATCCTGCGCGTGTCCATCACACTGCATTCGTCCCGAGACACCACTACACCATGCCGTGGCGACTCGACTACACCGACACAGCAAAAACACACCGCTCCACCTCAGCACCACCGCCATCCGTTGTCTGCTCCAAAAATGATACCCACAACAGGGAGAACGGCGTTGCGCGTCGTCATCGTCCGATCCGGGAGACCCGGGTCTAGGGTTTCCCCGGAGCAGCACCGGGCGAAGAACGCAGACTCGCATAGACAATGCCTTCAACAAGGTAACGACGAAACGTGCCGCCATCATCCGCCATGACCGAAGTCCGGGCCTGCTTTCACCGGCAGCTGCGCCTTGCCGAGTGTAGTGCCAAGACGGGCAAAGATGACACCTTCGACAAGGTAACGACGTCGACCGACGTCGCCATCATCCGCCAAGACCGAGGTCGAGGCTCAGTTTTCACCGGCCGCCATGACACCCCGGACTAGATCACCATTGCCGGAGACCTGTGTGAGATTGAACACTCGCAAACACCAGGGTTCTTATCAAGAGCACATGGGGAGAAAACTGGCATGGCCGAGGGCTGAGACAAGGTGACCCAGTTTCCCCAATTCTTTTCATATCCATTTTGGATGCCCTCAACAGGGTTTTCTGCATTGCTGAAGAAAAAGGGCTCTTACAGAGTTTACATAGATGGGAAATTAGGCATAGGCTATCTCTTTTTGCTGATTATGCAGTAATGTTTCAAAGGCCTGAAAATAAGTAAACTTTTGGCGACTAGAGCATTACTGAAATTATTTGGTGAGGCCTCTGGATCAAATGCAATCTTGGAAAATGCGCTATTGCACCAATTGCTTGCACAGACTTGGACATGCAGGAGGTGATCCAGCCCTTTCCATGCCAAGTTGTGGATTTTCCATGCACTTAACTTGGGCTCCCCATTTCCCTGAACTAAGGAAGACAGATTTGCAGGGAATAATAGATTCCATTGCCAGACGGTCTTGCCACATGGAAAATTCTGATGCTAACTCATAGCGGAAGGCTGATCCTGATCAAAACAGTCCTCTGAGCCATTGCAGTATATCATATGCTCTCCTTCGACTTGCCACCTTGGGTGATTAAAAGCATAAATAAGATCTGTAGAGCTTTCTTATGGCATGAAGCCAGGGAAGTAAATGGGGGGCATTGCTTGGTGGCATGGAACCAAGTGTGCAAGCCCACTCAATATGGGGGACTTGGAGTTCATAATCTGAAAATGCTAAATGATGCCCTAAGGATGAGGTGGAGGTGGTTCGAAAAATCAGGCCCTTAAAAGCTTGGACAGGGTTACAATTTAAACTGTCAGAAGAAGCCAAGGAAATGTTCAAGGCAGCAAATCAGTGCATTGTGGGAAAAGGAGATAGATTGAACTTTTGGATTGATAGATGGATCAGTGGTAGGAGTCCTTCCCAAATCGCACCTGGCTTAATGTAATTTGTTCGAGCAAGGGGGCAAAAGAAGGACAATCTCAGAAACCATGCACAACAACCAATGGGCGCAGAACATCCGTGGTACATTGACGATCCAAGCCTTAGCACAGTATATCGATTTTTAGGTCATCATCATTGCCAGCGTTAGCAGAAGAAGTGGACACCTGCAGATGGCGCCTTACACTGTAGCTTCCAGTTATGCTGCACTCTTTCTGGGCACAACAAAAGCTCATTATGCGCGGTGGTCGCCCCGTCGACCCTGCGTCAGATCTGAAGTCGGCGGCCGGCGGCTGCGCAGTTCCCACCCCAAGGCCATGGAGCCTGGCGTCCTCGCCGGATCCGCGGGCTTTGTTGGGGTGGCAGGGTCGGGGGCTCTGGCCGGGAGAGATCCTTGGCCGGCGGGGCGGCCACAGCGTCGGCGACGTCTCGGACGCCGTCATCCTTCTTGGAGGCGATGCTGAGGTACATCCTCCTTCCCCCACCCTCCCCTTGTGCCCGGGTGAAAACCTTAGATCTACGGATTGGGCGGCGACGGCGCTCCGGCATCGTTCTTCTCCTTGGAGACGTCGCCTTGGGACGGCGGGAGGTGGGCGTTCTGCGTGTGTGTTTTGGTCTGCTGGTGGCGGCGTTTGCCGTCTCTTTTTCGGCGAGCTCTGTCTGGAAGCTGAAGTCTTTTGGGGTGCCGGTGAGGTGGCCGGTGGCGATGCTCGTTGTTCTTTTCGTGCGGTGATCTTGTCTGGCGATGGTCCTTGGCACCCTGCCCAGGTGCTCTTGCGTGCTCTAGGGTGAGCTGCTCCGCCTGCTGATGGTTCGACGCCCTACGATCCAGGGTGAGAAGGTTGGGGCCTTCTTCGGAGGTGGAGGCGGATGACAGGCTGGCTGCGTTGCGCCAAGACTTGATGTCGACAGGGCTCTCCGGTGGCGAGCTGCACGGCATTGCTTCTCCTAAGCTTTGCCTCCCCCTTTAGATGATGTCATCAAGATCAAGTTGCGTTCTTTGTTATCTTTAGTGTGTTTGGTCCTTGATGTTTGTAAGCTGTTTTCAGCACTTTGTAACTCTGCCGTTGTGGCTTTATTAATTTAAAACTGGACCTTTGGCCTTATTTTTTTTAAAAAAAGCAGAGCATCCCTCAAGGGATTTTTTTTTCACATGGCTGGTCATGAAGAAGAGATGCTGGACCGAAGATCACTTAAGTAAAAGAGGCCTCCCTGCGCCGGTACAATGCACCTTCTGTGATCAAGATGGTCAAACTATGAACCACATTATATGACTGGCTGCCTTTTTTCAAAGGAATTGTGGCATAGTTTGTGTAGACAGAGGTAGATGCCAAACATCACTCCGCCTGTAGATGTTACCGTCACAGATTGGTGGTATCAAATGTTGCAGTCGTGGCTACAGCAGAAAAGGAGGAAGCTTGCCACTATGATCATCGCAAGAATGTGCTAGTATTTGAAAGATGCAGCACACAACAACACTGTCGGAGGTAGTGAGGAAAGCAAAGCAAGAACTGGAAGAGGTATGGTCCCTCAAATGGGCTGTGTGTGGCGAGTGGGAGGACTCGAACCACATTTTCTTCCACTATGCCCTCGCTAAATTTATGTGGGCTTCTGGGATGTGTCTGGAACCCTGCAGGGGCAGGGGACCTAACAGCCATCTCACAAGGCCTGACGGGACACATAAGATGCCGATTGAAGGAAAGTTTATCGCCCAGCCAGCTGACTGTATGTTCAAAATGATTATCTATCAGCAGGTTTGGAGACTGCTTTGCAGGCCAGGAGACAGGCTAGCGCTTCGTGAAGTGATGGGACTGCTAATGCGAGGACGAGAGAAGACAGTTGATCCTTTTGTTCCTCTAGCTATATGTAGTTGCCTATGACGTGCTTGTGAACTTTGATTGTCGGTGCTTGCGTGTGTGTTTGTAAGCTGAATTGGTGGTTGTTAAACTCTTGTGTTGCAGCCGGTTTAAGGTCTTCACTTTAAAAAGTTATGGGATGCAGCAGAAAAGGAAGCGGGGCATCCGAGAGGAGTAGATTAAATTCTGTAAGCAAACGGCAAGGCCGTGTGTAATACAATTCTTGTAAAAACTCCTTTTTCAACCATATTGCGATGACAACAACCAATTTGGTTGCCTGTCCTTGAAAAAAGAATGCACTTGAACACGTGAAGAATTGCTATTTTATCCATGTAATCCAGACATCAGACAAGTTACTACTGTTGTGGAGGCTTAGGCTTGACCAAACTGGAATCGCAGGCCACGATCTTGAGCTTGGGGATTTTCTCCGACATCTCCTCGTTCCTAAACATGACGTCTCTGAGGTTGAAAGTCCAGACGTTGTCGCAGTAATTGTAGGTGCGCAGACTGCCCTGCTGGGAGACAATGAGGGGGAGCATCATCGATCTAAATGCAATCGATGGATGGATGGAAAATTATTTACTTCATGTAAGTATGGATTTAGAAGCAATCTAAATGAATGTAATGTCCTAAAACGACTTAAAAATGACATGGCAAGTAATAATTCTTCTACTTCGAAGTAAATAAGTTGTCATATATATATTTCAACATCAACTATAAGGCACAGGAAAATCAGTAGCGATGCTACAACTTAATTTGCAGACAATATATATGTGTATCTCAGCATTCCCTTGAGACCTCTATGCGTAGGAGATCATGAGTAGAGATGGGTACCTTGAAGAAGGCCCTGCTCGTCACCTTCTTCTCCAGCGCGGCGCTCATGGACTACAAACAACGCAAGGTGATCAAGACAATGGGACTCATCACCATGTTTATATAGGGTTTTGTCAGTTAGCGTTGGTACCTCATCGAACTGCAGGAGGACCCGGATGGCGAGCTCGGGGGTGAGCGCGCCGCTGAAGACCATCTCGTCCAGCGTCTCCGTGAGACTCATTCCGATGGCGGACCGCCGGTACATCTCGAAGGCGGCGGCCATTATCCCTTTCCCTGCCACGGTATCAGAGTTGAGAGCACCACGAACAGTTTCAGTAAGATGCCCTCACCACCCTGGTACCGATCGCACGCACGGATTTGGACGACATCTCACGATTCACGAATCATATACACAATTGTTTTTCTACCGCAAGCCGATTAAATCTCGCAGTTCGCTCCTGCCTGTTGAATTAATCGATCAACACCCGCCGCCTCACCTCGATCGCCGACGTCCCTACGGCCCTGATTCGCAAAGAGAGACGAACCCTAGAATCCTAGATGCATATGGGTCGCGCATCTCGCCACCCACCGACTCCGGCGGGCGAATTAAGCCCGGGTTCCCCCGCCTCCGCCCCGCAGCAACCCAAGAAAATCCCCCGCCTAAAAAAGCGCACGGATCGAACCGCGGGGAGTCAGGCTGGCTCTTACCGCGTGCGCGCGCCGGCGTTCGGAGGGCGAGGCTGTTCGGATCTGGGACGGCGAGCGAGCGAGGCCTCGAGCGGAGAGAGAGGAACGGGAGGAGGAGGATTTTCGAATCGGGGTGGTTATATATGGACGCGGTGGAGAAGGTATATATAGGCGGAGGTGGAGTGCCGCCTCGGTGGGCTCTAGGTCGGTTGCTTTGCCGTGAGTACAGGAACAGATGTCGACTTGTCACCACCTCGGCTAGGTCATAAGAGCAATAATCTCCAACGGGAGCTACGAAAATCGCACGCTGCTCACCCGTTTGCGTCGGTCTAAATGATCGAATTTGACTGCGTATTTGTTTAATTACGTTGGTGTCCCCGGCCGCAGGACATAATTTTTTTAAGGGTTTTCCATTCTTTAAGAGAAACTTAATTTACATAGTGGTGAATAAAGAAAAAAATAAAAATAAAACTAGAGGGCGCATGTATCGCCTGCTACCCGAGCCTACTCCTCGTCATCATCATCGAGCACGGAGAAATCCAGTTGGCAGACGACGGAACATACGTCGGTGCTACCGGTGGTGGAGGTGGAGGTGGAGCAGCCGGGTTGAACGACAGAGGTGGAGGCGGCGGCGGGTGCGGGACCGAGTTCTGCAGCGCATGTTGGAGGGCCTCATCCCTCTGTGAGGCATGCCGGCATGATGTCGGTGGCGTACCGGGGCAGCGGCGGACACATCGGCCATTCCACCTCTGACACGAGGATCCGAGCCTCGCGATCTCATCGTTGGCCATCGTCGCCGGCAGTTTGAACTTCCGGCCCTCCGTCATGGCCGTCTGCCACTCGTGGAAGACGCAGCCGATGAAGTCGTCTGAGTTGTCCTTGGCCTCCTTGTTGTGGTAGGCCAGCGCGTCGTCATCCTGGGAAGGCGCGGGAGGAGCCGGTTGCCGTGTTCCACGAGGAGGCGCGGTAGGGTGCGCGCTAGAGGCTGGTCAAACGGGAAGTCTCAGTCATTGAGGGATCCCGCCTTCCTCCTCAGATCCGTCCCGGTCTCGCGCCAGGTGTGCCATACATTGGAGTCCACGCCGAAGGCAGGATCGGCACGGAGGTCCGCCGACAGGTACTGCTGCCTGCGCCGGATCTCAGCGATCCTAGCCGGCTCGTGATGAGGCACTGATACGCGTACATCACGCGTCCGTTGGGAACCCCAAGAGGAAGGTGTGATGCATACAGTGGCAAGTTTTCCCTCAGTATGAAACCAAGGTTTAATCGAACCAGTAGGAGCCAAGAAGCACGTTGAAGGTTGATGGCGGCGAGATGTAGTGCGGCGCAACACCAGGGATTCCGGCGCCAACGTGGAACCTGCACAACACAAACCAAGTACTTTGCCCCAACGAAACAGCGAGGTTGTCAATCTCACCGGCTTGCTGTAACAAAGGATTAGATGTATAGTGTGGATGATGATTGTTTGCAGAAAACAGTAGAACAGGTATTGCAGTAGATTGTATTTCAGTAAAGAGAATTGGACCGGGGTCCACAGTTCACTAGAGGTGTCTCTCCCATAAGATAAACAGCATGTTGGGTGAACAAATTACAGTTGGGCAATTGACAAATAAAGAGGGCATGACCATGCACATACATATTATGATGAGTATTGTGAGATTTAATTGGGCATTACGACAAAGTACATAGACCGCTATCCAGCATGCATCTATGCCTAAAAAGTCCACCTTCAGAGTTATCATCCGAACCCCTCCAGGTATTAAGTTGCTAACAACAGACAATTGCATTAAGTATTGCGCGTAATGTAATCAATAACTACATCCTCGGACATAGCATCAATGTTTTATCCCTAGTGGCAACAGCACATCCATAATCTTAGAGATTTCTGTCACTTCCCCAAATTCACGGAGACATGAACCCACTATCGAGCATAAATACTCCCTCTTGGAGTTACAAGCATCTACTTGGCCAGAGCATCTACTAGTAACGGAGAGCATGCAAGATCATAAACAACACATAGATATAAATTGATAATCAATATAACATAGTATTCTCTATTCATCGGATCCCAACAAACACAACATATAGAATTACAGATAGATGATTTTGATCATGTTCGGCAGCTCACAAGACCCGACAATTAAGCATAATGAGGAGAAGACAACCATCTAGCTACTGCTATGGACCAATAGTCCAGGGGTAGACTACTCACACATCACTCCGGAGGCGACCATGGCGGTGTAGAGTCCTCCGGGAGATGATTCCCCTCTCCTGCAGGGTGCCGGAGGCGATCTCCTGAATCCCCCGAGATGGGATTGGCGGCGGCGGCGTCTCCGGAAGGTTTTCCGTATCGTGGCTCTCGGTATGGGGGTTTCGCGACGGAGGCTATTTGTAGGCGGAAGGGCAGGTCAGGGGGCCACACGAGGGGCCCACACTACAGGTCGGCGCGGCCAGGGCTTGGGCCGCGCCGCCCTAGGGTGTGGCCACCTCGTGGCCCCACTTCGTCTCCTCTTCGGTCTTCTGGAAGCTTCGTGGCAAAATAGGACCCCGGGCGTTGATTTCGTCCAATTCCGAGAATATTTCCTTACTAGGATTTCCGAAACCAAAAACAACAGAAAACAAGAATCGGCACTTCGGCATCTTGTTAATAGGTTAGTTCCAGAAAATGCACGAATATGACATAAAGTGTGCAAAAAACATGTAGATATCATCAATAATGTGGCATGGAACATAAGAAATTATCGATACGTCGGAGACGTATCAGCATCCCCAAGCTTAGTTCTGCTCGTCCCGAGCAGGTAAACGATAAACAAAGATAATTTACTGGAGTGACATGCCATCATAACCTTGATCATACTATTTGTAAGCATATGTAGTGAATGCAGCGATCAAAACAATGTAAATGACATGAGTAAACAACTGAATCATATAGCAAAGACTTTTCATGAATAGTACTTCAAGACAAGCATCAATAAGTCTTGCATAAGAGTTAAATCATAAAGCAATAATTCATAGTAAAAGCATTGAAGCAACACAAAGGAACATTTAAGTTTCAGCGGTTGCTTTCAACTTGTAACATGTATATCTCATGGATATTGTCAACATAGAGTAATATAATAAGTGCAATATGCAAGTATGTAGGAATCAATGCACAGTTCACACAAGTGTTTGCTTCTTGAGGTGGAGAGAAATAGGTGAACCGACTCAACATAAAAGTAAAAGAATGGTCCTTCAAAGAGGAAAGCATCGATTGCTATATTTGTGCTAGAGCTTTGATTTTGAAAACAAGAAACAATTTTGTCAACGGTAGTAATAAAGCATATGTATCATGTAAATTATATCTTACAAGTTGCAAGCCTCATGCATAGTATACTAATAGTGCCCGCACCTTGTCCTAATTAGCTTGGACTACCGGGATCATCGCAATGCACATGTTTTAACCAAGTGTCACAAAGGGGTACCTCTATGCCGCTCGTACAAAGGTCTAAGGAGAAAGCTCGCATTGGATTTCTCGCTATTGATTATTCTCAACTTAGACATCCATACCGGGACAACATAGACAACGAGATAATGGACTCCTCTTTTATGCATAAGCATGTAACAACAATTAATTTTCTCATTTGAGATTGAGGATATATGTCCAAAACTGAAACTTCCACCATGGATCATGGCTTTAGTTAGCGGCCCAATGTTCTTCTCTAACAATATGCATGCTCTAACCATAAGGTGGTAGATCGCCCTTACTTCAGACAAGACGAACATGCATAGCAACTCACATGATATTCAACAAAGAGTAGTTGATGGCGTCCCCGAGTGAACATGGTTATCGCACAACGAGCAACTTAATAAGAGATAAAGTGCATAAGTACATATTCAATACCACAATAGTTTTTAAGCTATTTGTCCCATGAGCTATATATTGTAAAGGTGGAGAATGGAAATTTAAAGGTAGCACTCAAGCAATTTACTTTGGAATGGCGGAGAAATACCATGTAGTAGGTAGGTATGGTGGACACAAATGGCATAGTGGTTGGCTCAAGTATTTTGGATGCATGAGAAGTATTCCCTCTCGATACAAGGTTTAGGCTAGCAAGGCTATTTGAAACAAACACAAGGATGAAGCGGTGCAGCAAAACTCACATAAAAGACATATTGAAAACATTATAAGACTCTACACCGTCTTCCTTGTTGTTCAAACTCAATACTAGAAATTATCTAGACCTTAGAGAAACCAAATATGCAAACCAAATTTTAGCATGCTCTATGTATTTCTTCATTAATAGGTGCAAAGTATATGATGCAAGAGCTTAAACATGAGCACAACAATTGCCAAGTATCACATTATCCAAGACATTATAGCAAATTACTACATATATCATTTTCCAATTCCAACCATATAACAATTTTAACGAAGGAGAAACTTCGCCATGAATATTATGAGTAGAACCTAAGGACATACTTGTCCATATGCTACAGCGGAGCGTGTCTCTCTCCCATACAATGAATGCTAGGATCCATTTTATTCAAACAAAACAAAAACAAAAACAAACCGATGCTCCAAGAAAAGTACATAAGCTGTGATGGAATAAAAATATAGTTTCAGGGGAGGAACCTGATAATGTTGTCGATGAAGAAGGGGATGCCTTAGGCATCCCCAAGCTTAGACGCTTGAGTCTTCTTGATATATGCAGGGGTGAACCACCGGGGCATCCCCAAGCTTAGAGCTTTCACTCTCCTTGATCATGTTGTATCATCTCCTCTCTTGATCCTTGAAAACTTCCTCCACACCAAACTTAGAACAACTCATTAGAGAGTTAGTGCACAATCAAAATATACATGTTCAGAGGTGACATAATCATTCTTAACACTTCTGGACATTGCACAAAGCTAATGAAAGTCAATGGAATCAAAATATCCATCGAACATAACAAAACTGGCAATGCGAAATAAAAGGCAGAATCTGTCAAAACAGAACAGTTCGTATTGATGAATTTTATCGAGGCACCAGACTTGCTCAAATGAAAATGCTCAAATTGAATGAAAGTTGCGTACATATCTGAGGACCACTCACGTAAATTGGCATAATTTTCTGAGTTACCTACAGAGAATTTTGCCCAGATTCGTGACAGCAAAGAAATCTGTTTCTGCGCAGTAATCCAAATCTAGTATGAACTTTACTATCACCGACTTTACTTGGCACAACAAAATACTAAACTAAGATAAGGAGAGGTTGCTACAGTAGTAAACAACTTCCAAGACACAAAATAAAAACAAAGTACTGTAGTAAAAACATGGGTTGTCTCCCATAAGCGCTTTTCATTAACGCCTTTCAGCTAGGCGCAGAAAGTGTGTATCAAGTATTATCAAGAGATGGTGCATCTACAGCGGGGTGTGGAGTTTTCTCAACCATGCATAGTATATTGGATACATAAGTTTTAGCTTCTCCCTTTTCATTAGTCTTGGGCTTGCTACTCTCATCAAACAAATTTTCAGGAACAAGCCAAGCATAGTTATTTTCTAGTGCTTCATGCATTGCTAGGAGCTTACATGATATTGGTGCTTTGATCTCCCCACCATCATTAATATTATTAGTGTACTTTATTCTATCCATATCCATCTTTTCAAGGAGACTAACAAAATTGGTATAAGAACCAAGCATATCATATTTAGCAAAGACCTTTCTAGCCTCTCTTGCTATACCACCAAATTCTCTAAGAAGGGTTTCTAAAATAAAATCTTTCTTTTCCCCTTCTTCCATATCACCGAGTGTAAGAAACATGTGTTGGATTATAGGATTGAGATTAACAAATTTAGTTTCCATCATACGAACTAAAGCAGCAGCGGCAATTTCATAAGTAGGAGCAAGGTCTACCAAGTGTCTATCTTCAAAATCATCAATGGTACTAACATGGTTGAAAAATTCTTCTATATTATTTCTCCCAATTATAGACCCGCGCCCTACCGGCATGTCTTTTACGGTAAAATTAAAAGGAAGCATGTTGAAACAAGTAAAGCAAATATAAGTAACTAATTTTTTTGTGTTTTTGATATAGCAAACAAGATAGCGAATAAAGTAAAACTAGCAACTAATTTTTTTGTATTTTGATTTAGTGCAGCAAACAAAGTAGTAAATAAAACTAAGCAAGACAAAAACAAAGTAAAGAGATTGCGATGTGGAGACTCCCCTTGCAGCGTGTCTTGATCTCCCCGGCAACGGCGCCAGAAAAAGAGCTTGATACGCGTACAACACGCGTCCGTTGGGAACCCCAAGAGGAAGGTGTGATGCGTACGAGCGGCAAGTTTTCCCTCGGTATGAAACCAAGGTTTAATCGAACCGAGTAGGAGCCAAGAAGCACGTTGAAGGTTGATGGCGGCGAGATGTAGTGCGGCGCAACACCGGGGATTCCGGCGCCAACGTGGAACCTGCACAACACAAACCAAGTACTTTGCCCCAACGAAACAGCGAGGTTGTCAATCTCACCGGCTTGCTGTAACAAAGGATTAGATGTATAGTGTGGATGATGATTGTTTGCAGAAAACAGTAGAACGAGTATTGCAGTAGATTGTATTTCAGTAAAGAGAATTGGACCGGGGTCCACAGTTCACTAGAGGTGTCTCTCCCATAAGATAAACAGCATGTTGGGTGAACAAATTACAGTTGGGCAATTGACAAATAAAGAGGGCATGACCATGCACATACATATTATGATGAGTATTGTGAGATTTAATTGGGCATTACGACAAAGTACATAGACCGCTATCCAGACATGCATCTATGCCTAAAAAGTCCACCTTCGAGGTTATCATCCGAACCCCCTCCAGTATTAAGTTGCTAACAACGGACAATTGCATTAAGTATTGCGCGTAATGTAATCAATAACTACATCCTCGGACATAGCATCAATGTTTTATCCCTAGTGGCAACAGACACATCCATAATCTTAGAGATTTCGCCACTTCCCAGCATTCACGGAGACATGAACCCACTATCGAGCATAAATACTCCCTCTTGGAGTTACAAGCATCTACTTGGCCGGAGCATCTACTAGTAACGGAGAGCATGCAAGATCATAAACAACACATAGATATAAATTGATAATCAACATAACATAGTATTCTCTATTCATCGGATCCCAACAAACACAACATATAGAATTACGGATAGATGATCTTGATCATGTTCGGCAGCTCACAAGACCCGACAATTAAGCATAATGAGGAGAAGACAACCATCTAGCTACTGCTATGGACCCATAGTCCAGGGGTAGACTACTCACACATCACTCCGGAGGCGACCATGGCGGCGTAGAGTCCTTC
The DNA here is from genome assembly GCF_022539505.1 of Lolium rigidum. Classification (NCBI taxonomy): domain Eukaryota; kingdom Viridiplantae; phylum Streptophyta; class Magnoliopsida; order Poales; family Poaceae; genus Lolium; species Lolium rigidum. Next base: position 13,605,896 of record NC_061509.1, on the reverse strand, counting down.
GGGAGATGATTCCCCTCTCCGGCAGGGTGCCGGAGGCGATCTCCTGAATCCCCCGAGATGGGATTGGCGGCGGCGGCGTCTCTGGAAGGTTTTCCGTATCGTGGCTCTCGGTACTAGGGGTTTCGCGACGGAGGCTATTTGTAGGCGGAAGGGCAGGTCAGGGGGCCACACGAGGGGCCCACACTACAGGACGGCGCGGCCAGGGCTTGGGCCGCGCCGCCCTAGGGTGTGGCCACCTCGTGGCCCCACTTCGTCTCCTCTTCGGTCTTCCGGAAGCTTCGTGGCAAAATAGGACCCCGGGCGTTGATTTCGTCCAATTCCGAGAATATTTCCTTACTAGGATTTCGAAACCAAAAACAGCAGAAAACAAGCAATCGGCACTTCGGCATCTTGTTAATAGGTTAGTTCCAGAAAATGCACGAATATGACATAAAGTGTGCAAAAAACATGTAGATATCATCAATAATGTGGCATGGAACATAAGAAATTATCGATACGTCGGAGACGTATCAGGCACCGGCGGGACAAGCACCCAGGGGCAGCTGAGCCGCCAGATAGGTGCACCCCCCCTTAGTGGTGGCATGACGTCCAGTTGTTGTGCATGAGTCGTGCTAGGTCGATGGGAAGTAGGACCATGTTCGGCCACATCTCCTTCTTGATGCCGCTGGCGGATGCCTTAGAGTCATGCTTCTTCTTCTCCATGGTGATGCGGCAGCGCGCGGTGGTGAGGGTGGGAGCAGAGGCGTTGGTGGTGTGGGCGATAGAATGAACGATCCCGATCACCTTTAAAAGGTTGGGCGCGCGCGAGACACGATGCCATTGATGGCAGAGCAGAAGTCCAGCCGTCGCCCGCCATGCCTGGTGCGCACGCAGAAGGCGAGGCAACGCCATTGATGGCGAAGGCTGCGGCGCAGACGCGGAAGCGAAGACCGCCGAAGCGATGCACTCGAAACAAGCTTCGCGCATACTGCCAAGTGGGCCCGTGGGACTAGCGAGTGGTCACGCGGAGCTTCCACCGAGACGCAAATTTTGGCCTCGTTTGCGTCTCCACGGATAGCCCGGTCACTATGCGTTAGGATGCTGGCATTTTTCGCCCGCGTGGTCGCAAATGTCGCTCAACGTCCATTTACATCACCCCGGTGGAGATGCCCTAATCCCACGCGAGCCTTGTGAAAGTGCATGGAGCCCCCATGTGTGGTTTTGGTAATTAATGACAATCCCTATGGACTAATGTTTGCATTGAGTTATATTTGTAGGGGTTGTCCATAGGCAATGCTTGAACCATATGTTGGCTTCAAGATTGCAATAAGAAGCAAATGAAGGAGATCAAGTGTCAAGTATGTCTTGAAGATGAAGATGAAGTGAGCCCTCAAGTTACAACATAATGAAGTGCAAGTTCAAGATGAGCCATCTCGAAGAGAGCCTTTGCTTGAGTCTTGCCATCCATATGGTGATCATGGATATGGTGATCATGGTGGATTATGGGGGAGCAATCCACAAGACTTCATCAATCAAGCACAATCAAGAAAGGCGTTCCATCTTGTTGAGGTCAAGATCATCATCATCGAGCTCAAGTGGAATGCGCAAGTATAAGGTTTGCTCTTGATAGGGTTTCTTTCTCACCGGTCTCATAGTGTAGTTGGAGACCGGTTTATAGTTTAGTTGCCGTACTATCAAGAGGGCTCTCGAGTGAGTAACTCGATTGTATCATTCGGAGAGAGCTCAAACCTTTGCATCCTTGCATCATCTTTCTTGGTTGTTATTTGGACCTTATCCATGTGATGTTTTAGAGCTTGTGCTTATTCTCATGACAAGCTCTAGTTCATCGAAAACGGATTTCGCATAGATCACTTGTTGCGTTTTCGAGTTTGGCTCATCATCTTTCTTGGTTGTTATTTGGATCTTATCCATGTGATGTTTTAGAGCTTGTGTGCATTCTCATGACAAGCTCTAGTTCATCAAGAATGGTTTTTGCTTGGGCAACTTGTTGCATTTTCGAGGTTGGAGGTTTTACCGGTATGTCTTTCTTAGATAGGTTAAACCTTTCATCATTTTTTTCTATACTCCTTTGTTGTACTATGATAGTTCCCTGCATGATCTTGTAGAGCTTGTTACTAGCTTCGAAACGAGTCCAAGATCATCAAAATCGGAGTCCAGATACTCAAGTTATGCTTTTTCTAAGTTTGCCCAAAGAGTGGAGTTTGGGCTGGCCGGTAGTACCGCCCGAGCACGGCCGGTAGTACCGCCCGCGGTACCGGAAAAGAGGCCGTGCCTCATGATACGTCTCCGACGTATCGATAATTTCTTATGTTCCATGCCACATTATTGATGATATCTACATGTTTTGTGCACACTTTATGTCATATTTGTGCATTTTCTGGAACTAACCTATTAACAAGATGCCGAAGTGCCAGTTCCTGTTTTCTGCTGTTTTTGGTTTCAGAAATCCTAGTAAGGAAATATTCTCGGAATCGGACGAAATCAACGCCGAAGATCTTAGAATCCCCGGAAGCATCCAGAACACACGAGAGAGGCCAGAGGGGGGCCACAGGCCCACCAGAGCATAGGCTGGCGCGGCCTAGGGGTGGCCCGCGCCCCCCTATGGTGTCGTTGCCTCGTTGACCTCCTGACGCCGCCTCTTCGCCTATTTAAGCCCCCTCGACCTAAAACCTCGATACGGAAAAGCCACGGTACGAGAAACCATCCAGAGCCGCCGCCATCGCGAAGCCAAGATCTGGGGGACAGGAGTCTCTGTTCCGGCACGCCGCCGGGACGGGGAAGTGCCCCCGGAAGGCTCCTCCATCGACACCACCGCCATCTTCATCACCGCTGCTGTCTCCCATGAGGAGGGAGTAGTTCTCCATCGAGGCTCGGGGCTGTACCGGTAGGTATGTGGTTCATCTCTCTCCTATGTACTTCAATACAATAATCTCATGAGCTACCTTACATGATTGAGATTCATATGATGATGCTTGTAATCTAGATGTCGTTATGCTAGTCAAGTGGGTTTTACTTATGTGATCTCCGGAGACTCCTTGTCCCACGTGTGTAAAGGTGACAAGTGTGTGCACCGTGTGGGTCTCTTAGGCTATATTTCACGGAATACTTATTCACTGTTATGAATGGCATAGTGAAGTGCTTATTTATATCTCTTTATGATTGCAATGTGTTTTGTATCACAATTTATCTATGTGCTACTCTAGTGATGTTATTAAAGTAGTTTTATTCCTCCTGCACGGTGTAATGGTGACAGTGTGTGCATCCGTGTTAGTACTTGGCGTAGGCTATGATTGTGATCTCTTGTAGATTATGAAGTTAACTATTGCTATGATGGTATTGATGTGATCTATTCCTCCTACATAGTGTGAAGGTGACAAGTGTGCATGCTATGTTAGTACTTGGTTTAGTCGTGTTGATCTTTCATGCACTCTAAGGTTATTTAAATATGAACATTGAATTGTGGAGCTTGTTAACTCCGGCATTGAGGGTTCGTGTAATCCTACGCAATGGTGTTCATCATCCAACAAAAGAGTGTAGAGTATGCATTTATCTATTCTGTTATGTGATCAATGTTGAGAGTGTCCACTAGTGAAAGTATGATCCCTAGGCCTTGTTCCTAAATATCGCTATCGCTGCTTGTTTACTTGTTTTCATTGCGTTACTACTGCTGCGTTACTATCGCTTGTTTACTCGTCCTGGGCAAAGCACTTTTACTGGTGCCGTTGCTACTGCTCATACTTATTCATACCACCTGTATTCCACTATCTCTTCGCCGAACTAGTGCACCTATTAGGTGTGTTGGGGACACAAGAGACTTCTTGCTTTGTGGTTGCAGGGTTGCATGAGAGGGATATCTTTGACCTCTTCCTCCCTGAGTTCGATAAACCTTGGGTGATTCACTTAAGGGAAACTTGCTGCTGTTCTACAAACCTCTGCTCTTGGAGGCCCAACACTGTCTACGGGAAAAGGAGGGGGGCGTAGACATCAAGCTATTTTCTGGCGCCGTTGCCGGGGAGGAAAGGTAAAAGGCACTCATAGTTCGGTTCTAGGTAACAGTACTTTTACGGCACCATTGTGTTTGTGCTCGAAGCTATTTCCTTTAGATCCTGCAATTGCATCTTTTTGTTTCTTGTTTACACTAGTTAGGCATAATGGAAAACAACAAAAATATGAGAGATCTTTATGAACTTTATCTTGAATTAGGACATGATGTGTTTGAAGAGAGAATTAAAAAACCCATGGAACTTTATATGCATGCTAATGGGAATGTTATTAATATGAATGCTTTGAACACTATTGTTGCTAATGCTATGGAAAATTCTAAGCTTGGGGAAGCTGGTTTTGATGAGCATGATCTTTTTAGTCCCCCGGGCATGGAGGAGAAAATTTACTTTGATGATACTTTGCCTCCTATTTATGATGATTATAATGATAGTAGTCTTTTGTTACCGCCTGTTATGGAGGATAAATTTGATTATGATTACAATATGCCTCCTACATTTGATGATGAGAATAATAATGATAGCTACTTTGTTGAATTTGCTCCCACTATTACTGATAAAATTGATTATGCTTATGTGGGTAGTAATAATTTTATGCACGAGACACATGATAAGAATGCTTTATGTGATAGTTATATTGTTGAGTTTGCTCATGTTGCTACTGAAAGTTATTATGAGAGAGGAAAATATGGTTGTAGAAATTTTCATGTTACTAAAATACCTCTCTATGTGCTGAAATTTTTGAAGCTATACTTGTTCTATCCTCCTATGCTTGTTACTTTGCTCTTCATGAACTTATTTATTTACAAGATTCCTTTTCATAGGAAGCATGTTAGACTTAAATGTGTTTTGAATTTGCTTCTTGATGCTCTCTTTTGCTTCAAATACTATTTCTTGCGAGTGCATCATTAAAACTGCTGAGCCCATCTTAATGGCTAAAAAGAAAGAACTTCTTGGGAGATAACCCATGTGTTATTTTGCTACAGTACTTTGTTTTATATTTGTGTCTTGGAAGTTGTTTACTACTGTAGCAACCTCTCCTTATCTTAGTTTTGTGTTTTGTTGTGTCAAGTAAAGTCTTTGATAGCAAGGTTGATACTAGATTTAGATTACTGCGCAGAAACAGATTTCTTTGCTGTCACGAATCTGGGTAAAATTCTCTGTAGGTAACTCAGAAAATTATGCCAATTTATGTGAGTGATCCTCAGATATGTACGCAAATTTCATTCAATTTGAGCATTTTCATTTGAGCAAGTCTGTTGCCTCAATAAAATTCGTCTTTACGGACTGTTCTGTTTTGACAGATTCTGCCTTTTATTTCGCATTGCCTCTTTTGCTATGTGGGATGGATTTCTTTGTTCCATTAACTTCCAGTAGCTTTGGGCAATGTCCAGAAGTGTTAAAAATGATTGTGTCACCTCTGAACATGTGAATTTTTGATTATGCACTAACCCTCTAATGAGTTGTTCTAAGTTTGGTGTGGAGGAAGTTTTCAAGGGTCAAGAGAGGAGGATGATATACTACGATCAAGAAGAGTGAAAAGTCTAAGCTTGGGGATGCCCCGGTGGTTCACCCCTGCATATATCAAGAAGACTCAAGCGTCTAAGCTTGGGGATGCCCAAGGCATCCCCTTCTTCATCGACAAATTATCAGGTTCCTTCTCTTGAAACTATATTTTTATTCGGCCACATCTTATGTACTTTACTTGGAGCGTCTGTTTGTTTTTGTTTTTGTTTTTGTTTGAATAAATGCTTGTGTAGGAGAGAGACACGCTCCGCTGGTTCATATGAACACATGTGTTCTTAGCTTTTAATTTTCATGGCGAAGGTTGAAACTGCTTCGTTAATTGTTATATGGTTGGAAACGGAAAATGCTACATGTAGTAATTGGTATGATGTCTTGAATAACTTGATACTTGGCAATTGTTGTGCTCTTGTTTAAGCTCTTGCATCATATCCTTTGCACCTATTAGTGAAGAAATACATAGAGCTTGTTAAAATTTGGTTTGCATGAGTGGTTTCTCTAGAGTCTAGATATTTTCTAGTGAGGTGTTTGAACAACAAGGAAGACGATGTATAGTCTTATAATGCTTGTAATATGTCTTTTATGTAAGTTTTGATGTACTAGTTCGTGCTTGTGTTTGCTTCAAACAACCTTGCTAGCCTAAAACCTTGTATCGAGAGGGAATACTTCTCATGCATCCAAATACTTGAGCCAACCACTATGCCATTTGTGTCCACCATATCTACCTACTACATGGTATTTCCTGCCATTCCAAAGTAAATTGCTTGAGTGCTACCTTTAAACAATTCAAAATTTATCACCTCTGATTTGTGTCAATGTTTTATAGCTCATGAGGAAGTATGTGGTGTTTATCTTTCAATCTTGTTGGGCAACTTTCACCAATGGACTAGTGGCTTCATCCGCTTATCCAATAATCTTGCAAAAAGAGTCGGCAATGGGATTCCCAGTCCCAAATTAATTAACAAAAATAGACACTCCTCCATGGTATGTGATTGTTGGACGGCACCCGAAGGATTCGGTTAGCCATGGCTTGTGTAAGCAAAGGTTGGGAGGAGTGTCATCATAATAAAACTAAAATAAAAAGGCACTCCTTCATGGTATGAGATTGTTGGCAGTGCACCCGAGGATTCGGTTAGCCATGGTTTGTGAAAGAAAGGTTGGAAGGAGTGCCACACAAAAATAAAATAAAATGGGAGCCGCTCTTTGAAGGTTTGTCTGGCAAGGGGGTTAGAGTGCCCACTACCATTCGTTGACAACAACAAACACCTCTCAAAATTTTTCTTTTATGATCTCTATATGTTTTCAAAACCAAAGCTCTAGCACAAATATAGCAATCGATGCTTTCCTCTTTGAAGGACCTTTCTTTTACTTTTATTGTTGAGTCAGTTCATCTATCTCTCTCCATCTCAAGAAGCAAACACTTGTGTGAACTGTGCATTGATTCCTACATACTTGCATATTGCACTTATTATATTACTCTATGTTGACAATATCCATGAGATATACATGCTACAAGTTGAAAGCAACCGCTGAAACTTAATCTTCCTTTGTGTTGCTTCAATGCCTTTACTTTGAATTATTGCTTTATGAGTTAACTCTTATGCAAGACTTATTGATGCTTGTCTTGAAGTACTATTCATGAAAAGTCTTTGCTATATGATTCATTTGTTTACTCATGTCATTTACCATTGTCTTGGATCGCTGCATTCATTACATGTGTTTACAATAGTATGATCAAGTTTATGATGGCATGTCACTCCAGAAATTATCTTTGTTATCGTTTACTCGCTCGGGACGAGCAGAAACTAAGCTTGGGGATGCTGATACGTCTCCGACGTATCTATAATTTCTTATGTTCCATGCCACATTATTGATGATATCTACATGTTTTGTGCACACTTTATGTCATATTTGTGCATTTTCTGGAACTAACCTATTAACAAGATGCCGAAGTGCCAGTTCCTGTTTTCTGCTGTTTTTGGTTTCAGAAATCCTAGTAAGGAAATATTCTCGGAATCGGACAAAATCAACGCCGAAGATCTTAGAATCCCCGGAAGCATCCGGAACACACGAGAGAGGCCGGAGGGGGCCACAGGCCCACCAGAGCATAGGTCGGCGTGGCCTAGGGGTGGCCCGCGCCCCCCTATGGTGTCGTCGCCTCGTTGACCTCCTGACGCCGCCTCTTAGCCTATTTAAGCCCCCTCGACCTAAAACCTCGATACGGAAAAGCCACGGTACGAGAAACCATCCAGAGCCGCCGCCATCGCGAAGCCAAGATCCGGGGGACAGGAGTCTCCGTTCCGGCACGCCGCCGGGACGGGGAAGTGCCCCGAAAGGCTCCTCCATCGACACCACCGCCATCTTCATCACCGCCTACTGTCTCCCATGAGGAGGAGTAGTTCTCCATCGAGGCTCGGGGCTGTACCGGTAGCTATGTGGTTCATCTCTCTCCTATGTACTTCAATACAATAATCTCATGAGCTGCCTTACATGATTGAGATTCATATGATGATGCTTGTAATCTAGATGTCGTTATGCTAGTCAAGTGGGTTTTACTTATGTGATTGGTAACCCACAAGTATAGGGGATCGCAGCAGTCTTCGAGGGTAGTATAACCCAATTTATTGATTCGACACAAGGGGAGACAAAGAACACTTGGAAGCCTTAACAGCGGAGTTGTCAATTCAGCTGCACTGGAAACAGACTTGCTCGCAAGAGTTTATCGATAGTAACAGCTTTATAGCAGTAGCAGTAGTGAAATAACAGCGAACAGAGTAACAAAGACAGCAGTAGTGATTTTAGTAAACAAGCAGGATTAAAATACCGTAGGCACGGGGACGGATAACGGGCGTTGCATGGATGAGAGAAACTCATGTAACAATCATAGCAGGGCATTTGCAGATAATAATAAAACGGTGTCCAAGTACAAAGCAATCAATATGCATGTGTTCCAATTATAGTCGTGCGTGCTCGCAATGAGAAACTTGCACAACATCTTTTGTCCTACCAGCCGGTGGCAGCCGGGCCTCAAGGGAAACTACTGGATATTAAGGTACTCCTTTTAATAGAGTACCGGAGCAAAGCATTAACACTCCGTGAACACATGTGATCCTCACATCACTACCATTCCCTCCGGTTGTCCCGATTTCTGTCACTTCGGGGCCATCGGTTCCGGACAGCGACATACGTATACAACTTGTAGGTAAGATCAATAAACAATGAATATCATGATGAAACAATAACATGTTCAGATCTGAGATCATGGCACTCGGGCCCTAGTGACAAGCATTAAGCATAACAAGTTGCAACAATATCATCAAAGTACCAATTACTGACACTAGGCACTATGCCCTAACAATCTTATGCTATTACATGACCAATCTCATCCAATCCCTACCATCCCCTTCGGCCTACAGCGGGGGAATTACTCACACATGGATGGGGGAAGCATGGCTGGTTGATGGAGAGGCGTTGGCGGTGATGATGGCGATGATATCCTCCAATTCCCCGTCCCGGCGGAGTGCCAGAACGGAGACTTCTAGCTCCCGCGACGGAGTTTCGCGATGTGGCGGCGTTCTGGAGGCTTTCTGGCGATTTCGACTTCTCCCCGTGCATTTTTAGGTCGAAGGCAATTTATAGTCCGAAGGAGGGCGTCGGAGGCCGAGCGAGGGGGCCACACCACATGGCCGCGTGGGCCCCCCTGGGCCGCGCCGCCCTATGGTGTGGGGCCCTCGGGCCTCCACCTGATTTGTCCTTCTGGCTCCGTCAGTATTCTGGGAAATAGGGCCTTCTGCATAAATTCCGAGGATTTTCCTGAAAGTTGGATTTCTGCACAAAAACGAGGCACTAGAGCAGTTCTGCTGAAAACAGCGTTAGTTCGTGTTAGTTGCATCCAAAATACACAAATTAGAGGCAAAACAATAGCAAAAGTGTTCGGGAAAGTAGATACGTTTTGGACGTATCAACTCCCCCCAAGCTTAGCTTATTGCTTGTCTTCAAGCAATTCAGTTAACAACTGAGCGATAAAAGAACTTTCACGAACACATTTGCTCATATGATGTATATATTCTCATGCTATGGCTAATACTTAAGCAGTTCATAATGAGATACATGCAAATAAGATCATTCAACAGCTATGTCAATCATGGAGAGGTACCAACAATTAATAATAAGCGTCATAAATCATGTATATAAGCAGGATTGCAATATTCATAAGAGAGTATGATAAAGTGGTATCTCGCTTGTCCATATTTGATCAGCAAAACATAAATGCTCAGGCACCTCTGAAGTTCATAGAAAGACTAGAAGTAGTGATTGTCAAAGATAAAAGCATCAAAGTTATACCACAATCAATCATATTTTGAGACAAGCATATTATACTAAGAATGACAGTTGTGCTCTCAAGATAGTGCTCAAAGAAAGAATGGAGACAAAACATAAAAGTAAAAGATTGACCCTTCGCAGAGGGAAGCAGGGATTAACATGCGCTAGAGCTTTTCATTTTTAAAACAGGAGTAAAATTATTTTGAGAGGTGTTTGTTGTTGTCAACGAATGGTAATGGGTACACTAACTACCTCGCCAACCGGACTCCCAAGAGCGGCTCCCATGAATTATTTGCATGTTTATGTGGCACTCCTTCTAACCTTTCTTACACAAACCATGGCTAACCGAATCCTCGGGTGCCTGCCAACAATCACATACCATGAAGGAGTGCCTTTTTATTTTAGTTTTATTATGATGACACTCCCCCCAACCTTTGCTTACACAAGCCATGGCTAACCGAATCCTTCGGGTGCCGTCCAACAATCACAAACCATGGAGGAGTGTCTATTTAGGTTAATTAATTTGGGACTGGGAATCCCGTTGCCAGCTCTTTTTGCAAAATTATTGGATAAGCGGATGTGCCACTAGTCCATATGAGAGTCCGTCAAAAGTAAATGACAAGGTTGAAAGCTAAACACCACATACTTCCTCATGAGCTATGAAACATAAACACAAATTGAGAAGCATTTTGAAGGTTTTAAAGGTAGCGCATGAGAATTTACTTGGAATGGTTTGAAATGCCATGCATAGGTATTTATAGTAGACACTTTGGAACAACTTGGTTTTCAGGTGTTTGGAAGCACGAGCAGCGTTCCCGCTCAGTACAAGTGAAGGCTAGCAAAAGACTAGGGAGCGACAAATCAAGAGAGCAAGAATCGTCATAATCATGCTTGCGGCAAAATAAATTAACGGAGGCATAAAAGTGATACAAGAACTCGAAGCAATATAAATCATCGAGGCTTAATTGACTTTGGTTCAGTCATATGCATGCGTGAGCATGTGCCAAGTCGATATAAATGAATTATTCAGAGGAGGATACCACAATGCCATACTTACTTATGAATAAAACAATGCAAGCAAACATCCATGACATGCTACTCATATTAATAAATTGGAGCTAAACATGAGAGATCATAAACTACTAGACTTTCTCAAATAACATATACCTCACATGAACCAACTAAGCATGCTCACATGGATGAGTATATGTACAAAAATGAAAACAAATAGAGTTCATACCAGCCTCTCACCACAATCCAATTGTCGTAGATCGTCATTATTGCCTTTCACTTGTGTAGCTTGGATAATATAAAATGAAAACCACGCTCCAGCCACCGAAGACCATTGAACTCATGATGAACTTATCAAACCAAAGAAGAACAGCAAATATTTTTGGTGTTTTCGAATTGGAAACAAGAACAAAAGGAAACAAGCAAACAAAGCAAAATCTTTTTGGGTTTTCTTATAGCAAACTAGCAATAGCAAATAAAGCGAAACAAATGCAACAAACCAAAGCAAATAAATGATGAAGAGAAACAACAGAAATATTTTTGGTCTTTTTGTGTTTTGGGAAGTAAACAAAGCAAAAACAAGAAATAGCAAACTAGAAAACTCGCATAAACACAAAGCAGCAGAAATTCGTCAAACTTGACAGCAGTACAGTACTCGATTTTTAATAAATTCTTCCACTGCTCAAATCGAAAAGTGTTCAACTAATGAAAGTTAGATAACAACCTGAGGAACATGCACAAAAATTGGCTTCGCAAAATACTGTTCTGGATATTTTTGAGAATTTTTACGGTAACAGTCCAGAATCTGTTTTCAGGCAGCACTTCCCCAAATATCATCTTCCTCTCATTAGAAAACCACTCAAACAAACAAAACAAGTATATACAAGTATCCAGCAATCATAATATGCAAAGAATAAGTGATGCCGGTATACCTCCCCCCAAGCTTAGGCTTTTGGCCTAAGTGGAGTTTAACCCCAACGAGGGTCGCTGTTCCTCGCCGGTGGATAATTCATGGCGTAGTCATAGTAAAGTTCCTGTGCAGAAGAAAAGCGTGAAGGCTCCACATGCCCAACATGTTGATGCGAGGAACTTGCTGCATCGGACGATGAGTCGAGGTGTTCCTCAGCCTCCTCCGTGTTGTCTCTTGCATGATGGCCTCCTCCCTCTATGTGTGCATTCAGTGCACCTTCCGTGACCGACCAATCCTCCCTGGAATCAAGGTTAAATAGAACAGGCGCAGGCAATCTTACTAGTTTCTCAGTTTTCTTAGTTATTCTCCAGACTTTCTTATAAAATGTCATCTTGTAAAACAGGTTACCCAAGTTAGACGAGTCAGAAACAAATTCATGTCTAATCATAGAGACTATGTCAAGTTTTTATATGGAAAGTGGAATGTCAAGATGATGAGGTTCTACATTATGCAAAGCTAGTAAACGAGAGGCGATGAGACCTCCACAAATTCCACCTTTCTCACGGTTAGTAGCAAGTCTATAAGCTATCAATGCCCCCAAATTATAAGTCCTACTACCTTGCAATGCCGCAGCTAGAAAAGCTAAATCCGGGATAGATAGTTTACCACCAATCTTTCTAGCAAGAACGCATTTAGTAATGAAATAGGCAAAGTAGCGGATAGCCGGGAGCTGAATGCTAGTGATTTTACCACTATCCTCTGAGAGACTCCTTCCATAGCAAATCATCTTGAAGAGGCTTAAGATTTCTTGCGGCGATCCCCTTATCTTCTCGCATGATCCCCATTGCGGTACTCTAATTGCTGCACAAAAATCACCGAATGGCAAGTTGACAGCTTTATTATAAATTTTATACCGAACCGTGGGGTTAGATCGCGACCAATTGAACTTAAAGTCCTGCACAACAGACATAGTTAATTTTGCATATTGGCTTGGTTCTCCTTCAACAAAATCACTCAGCCCTGCACGAGAAATTAGACTCCGAACATCTTCCAATATTCCTGCACTTCTCATGAAATCCGCGCACGGGTAGTAAGAGGGGTATACTCCCTCTTCACGGTTCACTCTCATAACTTGTTGGACCTCCAATTCTTGTTGGTTAAGTTGATATCTATTCCACTCCATTTTCTGAAATTTTCAACAAACAATATAAAATTTGATTTGGTGACATATAATCAAGGGGAACTACTATAGGAACTTGCTAGAGTACTAATCATGCATCAAAACTAGTTTATACAACTTAGAACAAGCATGCAAGCTCACTAAACATGTTACCTACAACAGCAAAATATTCAAGATATACTCAACCAAACGAAATTCTATTTGGATAGGCGGAGGAGTCACATACCGGAGAGCAAATGTGCCAAATTTCAGACAGAAATCTGGGCTGAGCAAAGAGATCGAAAAATCCTGAGCTCTTGAGCAAAAACGCGAGTGAGAGAAAGCTGGTTCGAGTTTTTTCGGGAGAGAGAAGACTCTGGGAGAAAGAGATGAAGTAGTGGGGCAAGGAGGGGCCCACACCGCACCAGCAGGTGGTGTGGCACCCTGGGGTGCCCCACAGGTCATCCTCTGGTGCTCCCAGGTGCCTCTTCGAAAATAGGACCAACGGTATAATTTTTGTGAATTTTTGAAAACTTTGAAAAATGCACATTTCTGGGTATTAAGTTTATTATTACTGGCCAGAAATTTTTTGAAAACTCTAATTAAGTAAGGAACTTTGCAAATCAAAAGTGCTACAGCAAGTAAGACAAGTGGAGTGAGAAAGAGATGTTGTTTACCGCCTCTATGCATATAAAAAGTATTCGTTAACAAGGTTGATCAAGTCTTGCCACCGAATAATTTTTACATAGCATAAGAAGAAATAAACCTCAAATCAATCATGTTACCTTGAATTGTATTGATATGGATCCAATCATAAGATTTTGATAACCTTCTTTAGGCTCATATATAGGACAATCAATAGTTCCAATTTTGATAGTTCTCACATTAGAAATAGTATTGACTCCACATACTTTATCAATCTTCTTGGGGAAATAGACAGTATGCTCCTTATCATCAACATTGAAAATAACCTTTCCTTTATTGCAATCAATAACAGCCCCTGCGGTGTTAAGAAAAGGTCTCCCAAGAATAATAGACATATTATCATCTTCAGGCATTTCCAACACAACAAAATCAGTTAATATCAAGCAGTTAGTAGTAACTTGAACAGAACATCCTCACATATACCAACAGGATAGCAAGAGATTTATCAGCCATTTGCAAAGATATATCAGTAGGTATCAACTTATCTAGATAAAGTCTCTTATAAAGAGAAAAAGGCATAACACTAACACCGGCTCCCAAGTCACATAGAGCAGTTTTAACATAATTATTCTTAATAGAACAAGGAATAGTAGGTATACCTGGGTCGCCCAATTTCTTCGGAACCTTGCCATTGAAAGAGTAATTAGCAAGCATAGTGGAAATTTCCTCATTGGGGATTTTCCTCTTGTTAGTAACAATATCTTTCATATACTTTGAATAAGGAGGCAATTTAATAGCATCAGTCAAAGGGATTTGCAAAAATAAAGGTTTCATCCAATCACAAAATTTATTATAGTGTTCTTCTTCTTTTGATTTTAGTTTCTTAGCAGGAAAAGGCATTTGCTTTTGCACCCAAGGTTCTCTTTCATTACCATGTTTCTTAGCAATAAAATCTTCTTTAGTATACTTTTTATTTTTATCATGCTTTTCAGGTTCATCTTCTACCTCTTCTTTATCAGAAGCATCATTCTTATCATTATCATTATCATTATCATGTTCATTACCACTTTCAGTTTCAGCATCGGAAATAGAAATACTATTAGGATCATTCACAGGTTCAGAGGATTCTACAACATTCTTATGTTTCTTCTTCTTTTTCTTCTTAGAAGGAGCACTAGGTTCAATGCGTTGAGAATCTTGTTCAATTCTTTTGGGGTGCCCTTCAGGATATAGAGGATCCTGGTAGAGACACCACCTCTAGTTGTTACTTCATAAGCATGTTTCTCTTTAGAATTATTATTTAGCAAGTCATTTTGCACTTTAGTGAGTTGATCAATTTGAGTTTGAATCATTTGAAAATGTTTAACAAGCACCTTAACATCATTGGAGGTTCTCTCCACAATATCATGCAAATTGCTAATAGCTTGAGAATTTTCCATTAGATGATTCTCTACTCTCATATTAAAATTTTCTTGCTTAACAATATAATTATCAAACTCATCTAAGCATTGCGCAGAAGGTTTTGAATACGGAATATCTTCCCTAGTAAAGCGTTGAAGGGAGTTTACCTCAATCATGGGTGAAGGGGGAATTATCTCACATATATCTTCTATAGGAGGTAGATTCTTCACATCTTCGGATTTAATACCTTTCTCCTTGAGAGACTTCTTAGCTTCCCGCATATCATCATCATTCAATTCAATTAAACCCCTCTTCTTCAATATTGGCGTTGGAGTTGGTTCAGGTGTTTCCCAATCATCATGATTCCGGCTTATTCTAGCCAATAAATCTTCAGCTTCGTCTGGAGTTCTTTTCCTGAAAACACAACCAGCACAACTATCCAAATATGCTCTAGATTCAATGGTTAGTCCACTATAAAATATATCAAATAGATTATTCTTTTCTAAATCATGTCCAGGTCTAGCTCTGATAAGAGAACAAAATCTTGCCCATGCCGCAGGCAATTTCTCTTCATCTCCTTGATCAAATCTGTAAATTCTCTGTAAAGCAGCATGTTGAGCACTAGCAGGAAAGTATTTTCGAAAGAAAACATCACGCAAATCAGATGGACTTTTAATAGAACCAGGAGGCAAATTATTATACCAAGTTTTAGCATCATCCTTTAATGAGAAAGGAAAATTTTAATGACAAAGTAAGTACGCATCTTGATATCATCGTAAAACAAGCTACTCATAGAAGAAAGTTCATTCATGTGTTCTACAAAGCACTTTCTTTTTCAGTACCACAAAAGGGTGCTTTCTCTACAATAGCTATATGAGATAGATCAAGAGAAAAACCATAATCTTTATCCTTAATGCATATAGGAGATGTGGCAAATTCAGGATCAGGAGATAGCTTATGTTTAACAGTATATTGTGCGAGAAACTTTTTAATGTTTCTTGCATCAGTAATAGAATTGCATTTATCAATAAAATCATCATTAAGCTCCACATAATCTTCATCAGGATCATCACTAGAATAATCAAGTTCGTGTGAACTAACAGTGTAGTGGCATTTTCATTAGGAGTTTCAAGCATTTTCAATTTGTCTAGACCTAGCAATTGTAGCATCTAGAAAGGATCCCAATGAACCACTATCATCAAGCACAGCAGAAACATTATCAATATTATGAGAGTTTTTAGATTCAGCAGACGTACCAGCTTGCGAAGCTTGCGGCGGTGAAACAAGTTGACTTATCACAGATGGTGAATCAAGTGTAGCAGAGGTACTCAGAGTTGTACCTTTTCTTGTAGTGGATGGTAATATGGCGACTTTAGAATCGCGAGCTTTACCCATGATGGAGAATTTGCAGCGAACAATATCAATCCAAGTGAACTTCCAAATAAAGCTATGCTCCCCAGCAACGGCGCCGTAAAACGGTCTTGATAACCCACAAGTATAGGAGATCGCAGCTAGCCTTCGAGGGTAGTATAACCCAATTTATTGATTCGACACAAGGGGAGACAAAGAACACTTGGAAGCCTTAACAACGGAGTTGTCAATTCAGCCGCACTGAAACGTACTTGCTCGCAAGAGTTTATCAAGAGTAACAGCTTTTATAGCAGTAGCAGTAGTGAAATAACAAGAACAGAGTAACAAAGACAGCAGTAGTGATTTTAGTAAACAGCAGGATTAAAATATCGTAGGCACGGGGACGGATAACGGGCGTTGCATGGATGAGAGAAACTCATGTAACAATCATAGCAGGGCATTTGCGGATAATAATAAAACGGTGTCCAAGTACAAAGCAATCAATAGGCATGTGTTCCAATTATAGTCGTACGTGCTCGCAATGAGAAACTTGCACAACATCTTTTGTCCTACCAAACCGGTGGCAGCCGGCCTCAAGGGAAACTACTCGGATATTAAGGTACTCCTTTTATTAGAGTACCGGAGCAAAGCATTAACACTCCGTGAACACATGTGATCCTCACATCACTACCATTCCCTCCGGTTGTCCCGATTTCGTCACTTCGGGGCCATCGGTTCCGGACAAGCGACATGTGTATACAACTTGCAGTGTAAGATCAATAAACAATGAATATCATGATGAAACAATAACATGTTCAGATCTGAGATCATGGCACTCGGGCCCTAGTGACAAGCATTAAGCATAACAAGTTGCAACAATATCATCAAAGTACCAATTACTGACACTAGGCACTATGCCCTAACAATCTTATGCTATTACATGACCAATCTCATCCAATCCCTACCATCCCCTTCGGCCTACAATGGGGGAATTACTCACACATGGATGGGGGAAGCATGGCTGGTTGATGGAGAGGCGTTGGCGGTGATGATGGCGATGATCTCCTCCAATTCCCCGTCCCGGCGGAGTGCCAGAACGGAGACTTCTGGCTCCCGCGACGGAGTTTCGCGACGTGGCGGCGTTCTGGAGGCTTTCTGGCGATTTCGACTTCTCCCCGTGCGTTTTTAGGTCGAAGGCAATTTATAGTCCGAAGGAGGGCGTCGGAGGCCGAGCGAGGGGGCCACACCACATGGCCGCGCGGGCCCCCCTGGGCCGCGCCGCCCTATGGTGTGGGGCCCTCGGGCCTCCACCTGATTTGTCCTTCCGGCTCCGCCGCATTCCGGGAAAATAGGGCCTTCTCGCATAAATTCCGAGGATTTTCCCGAAAGTTGGATTTCTGCACAAAAACGAGGCACTAGAGCAGTTCTGCTGAAAACAGCGTTAGTCCGTGTTAGTTGCATCCAAAATACACAAATTAGAGGCAAAACAATAGCAAAAGTGTTCGGGAAAGTAGATACGTTTTGGACGTATCAGTGATCTCCGGAGACTCCTTGTCCCACGTGTGTAAAGGTGACAGTGTGTGCACCGTGTGGGTCTCTTAGGCTATATTTCACAGAATACTTATTCACTGTTATGAATGGCATAGTGAAGTGCTTATTTATATCTCTTTATGATTGCAATGTGTTTTATATCACAATTTATCTATGTGCTACTCTAGTGATGTTATTAAAGTAGTTTTATTCCTCCCGCACCGTGTAATGGTGACAAGTGTGTGCATCCGTGTTAGTACTTGGCGTAGGCTATAATTGTGATCTCTTGTAGATTATGAAGTTAACTATTGCTATGATGGTATTGATGTGATCTATTCCTCCTACATAGTGTGAAGGTGACGAAGGTGCATGCTATGTTAGTACTTGGTTTAGTCGTGTTGATCTTTCATGCACTCTAAGGTTATTTAAATATGAACATTGAATTGTGGAGCTTGTTAACTCCGGCATTGAGGGTTCGTGTAATCCTACGCAATGGTGTTCATCATCCAACAAAAGAGTGTAGAGTATGCATTTATCTATTCTATTATGTGATCAATGTTGAGAGTGTCCACTAGTGAAAGTATGATCCCTAGGCCTTGTTCCTAAATACTGCTATCGCTGCTTGTTTACTCGTTTCATCGCGTTACTACCGCTACGTTACTACCGCTTGTTTATCGTCCCGGGCAAAGCACTTTTCTCGGTGCCGTTGCTACCGCTCATACTTATTCATACCACCCGTATTCCACTATCTCTTCGCCGAACTAGTGCACCTATTAGGTGTGTTGGGGACACAAGAGACTTCTTGCTTTGTGGTTGCAGGGGTTGCATGAGACGGATATCTTTGACCTCTTCCTCCCTGAGTTCGATAAACCTTGGGTGATCCACTTAAGGGAAACTTGCTGCTGTTCTACAAACCTCTGCTCTTGGAGGCCCAACACTGTCTACAGGAAAAGGAGGGGGCGTAGACATCACCTCACAGATGGTTTCCCGTGTGTTTGGGGCGCTCGGCGGTACCCCGGCCGGTACCTCGGCCGGAGGCTCCGGCCTCCCCCTCCCGGCCCGCAGCTCCTTCGCCTCGCTCTCCCTCACGCGCGCAGCATACACGGGCGGTAGTACCGCCCCTAGCTGGCCGGTGCTACCGGCCCCAAGTCGAGGGACCCAACGGGCAGAAAAATGTGCCCCTTATTTAAGCCTTCTTTCCTCTCTCTCTCTTAGTACTTCTTCTTCAACCTTTGGCTCTCCACCATTGTTGCATCTTGAGAGCTCCTCCTCTCCCCCAATCCCTCCATGATTCTTGCTCAAATTTGAGGAAAAGAGAGAGGTGTTCTAGATCTATATTTGCACCAATCATATTCCCCTCTTTGTGAGGGAATCTCTAGATCTAGATCTTGGAGAGAAATTTTGTGTTCCTCTTCTTATATTGTTCTTCCTCTCTTATTCCCCCAATAGCTTTAGTAGCTTTGTTGGAATTTGAGAGTGGAGGATTTGGGCATCTTTGTGGTGTTCTTGCCATTGCATTTGGTGCATAGGTTTGAGTCCTCCACGGTGATTCGTGGTGGTGAAAGCAAGAAGGTTGTTACTCTTGGGTTCTTGGAACCCTAGACGGATTCTAGACCTTTGTGGTGATTTGTTGGGAGCTTCCGATTAAGTTGTGGATGTGTGCCCCAATCTTTGTGTAAGGCCCGGTTTCCGCCTCGAAGGAAATCCCTTAGTGGAACCGTGACCTAGGCCTTTGTGGCGAGGGTCACCGGAGATTTAGGTGAGGCGCCTTCGTGGCGTTCGTTGTGTGGTGTGAGTACCGCATCTTGGCGTGAGGCCTTTGTGGCGTTGGTGTGCATCGAGCAACCACACCTCAAGGTGAGCCTCTTGTGACGTTCGGGAGCACTAAGCCACCGCACCTCTCCAACGGAGATTAGCACTCGCAAGAGTGTGAACTTCGGGATAAATCTTCGTTTCCCGCGTGCCTCGGTTATCTCTATACCCGAGATTTTTACTTATGCACTTTACCTTGTGATAGTCATCGTGCTTGAATATATATATATATCTTGCTATCACATAAGTTGCTTGCATTGCTTAGCATAAGTTGTTGGTGCAGATAGGTGAACCATAGTATATAGGCTTTGGGCTTGACAAAGTAAACGCTAGTTTTATTCCGCATTTGTTAAGCCCATCTCGAAAAAGTTTTACGCCTATTCACCCCCCCTCTAGGCGACATCTGTGTCCATTCACCTTGTTTTTCTAAAGGGTAACGCTAGGCGTCGGGCGCCTGAAAAACGATCCAAAAATCGGTTGTCTTCCGCGCCCTCCGATCGCAATCCAACGCCCACAATCAACCGCAATGCATGTTTTGTGTTTAGCCCCCCAGATTTTCGAAACTCAACCCGCACTCCTTGCCTTCCCCAGTTAGACCCAAAAGGTATATCTCTTTAGATCCGACCTTCTCACTATTTACAACAAAAATGCCACTATATGACAGATTCTAGTCATACATATTGCAACAAAAAATCTCTTATTCTGTTTACAATATATAAATATAATTACAACAAAATCTTCACAGCAAAATTTTAAAAATTAATGTTATAAAATGTGGTTTAATAAAAAATATTTTGCTACAGGTTGGTTTACAACAAAAAATGACAACAAATTACAACAAATCACCAAAAAATTACAACAGTAAATTAACTACAAAATCTACATTTTTTTCACAACAGTTATTATGCCAAAAATATATTTACAACAAATCAATAATATATTTGCAACATTAATTAACAACGAAAACAATAACTAATTTGGGCATTTACAACAATGGTCAGCAACAATTTTAATAGAAAACAACAATTCCCATGCTAAAATTATATTTACAACAAATCGGTAGTATATTTACAATATTAATTAACAACAATATCAATAACTAATTTGGGTGTTTACAACAATAGCCATCAAGAATTTTAACAGAAAACAACAACTCCCGTGCTAAAAAAATATTTATAATAAATCAGTAATATATTTACACTATTAATTAACAATAAAAATAACAACTAATTTAAGTGTTTACAACAATAGCCAGCGGACAATTTTAACAAAAAACAACAGTTATCATGCCAAAAAATATACTTACAACAAATCAATAATATATTTACAACATTAATTAAGAAAGGAAAACTACAAAGAAACTACCGTACCAAACCTGTTTGGCCCAAACGTGCTAGCTATACGGGTTGCCGATCACATTGGTGTTGGGCTAGCTACGTGGGCCTTAGCGAGTGGCTGGCGAGAAGCCCAAAGGAAACGCTAGCTAAAGGCCAACGCGTCCTGCGGCGTCGGAACACACGACCCCCCCCCCCCCACCGCGTCTGATGTAATAACTCACATCATCTCCCACCGCAGAAAAGTATTCATCCTCATTATAGCTACTGCCGCTGCATGTTGAAATTTCGGACCTGCTCCATCCCTGCAAAATACATAGGCCCCTCGGCCATCCCAGAATTCGCGACCGCTTGTAGCAGCCATACCCTCACCCTCACTGCTGCTCCCTAGACATAGACGACGGAACTCCTTCGGTCATGAGCCCCGCCGACAGGAAACTCATTTGTAGCATAGGCATCCAATACCATATCCCCATGGCTTTGCATGAGACACGACCATCACAGGAGAAAACAAGCTCTAACCCCGACCGCTTGTAGAACTCGCAAGTAGGGCTTGTAGGATCGGTGGCCGCCGCTTTCAGCACTGGCAATACACATTTAGCATCGCCAACGGCACCGCTTGCAGCAATGACAGTAGGGCTTGTAGCAGCTGGCAGAGGATCGGTCGTAGCATCAGCCGGCGGCCGGTTTTAGCATTGACTACTGGAGCTCGTGGCACTTGCAGTAGAGCTTGTAGCATCGGCGGTGGGCTGTCCTAGCAGCGGTGCCGTCCGGTAGTATCATCGGGGCGCCTTGTCTCAACATCGAATGCGGCCCGGCCGTCATAGCAACGCGAGGCCAACAACGTAGTGTGTGCTCTATATTGCAGTAGTGGCCGAGGATGGGGAGCTCGCTCTTGGAGGCGGGTTTAGTAGCAAGCTGAGGGAGAGGTCTCTGTGGGGGCCGCTTGTCCACTGCGCACTGGCAGAGGGTGGTGGACTGGTGGCGGGTTGATCTTCCAGGTGATTAATATCATTTTCCTTTTTTGAGAGAAACTTTGTTTTGCTAGTAAAATAAAATCCATGGTAAAAAAGGAAAACTAACAATCGAAGGCGGATGTGATGTTCGTGTTAAGACTAGTACATGCTTTCCCTAAGGCAGCCAGCTCCGTCCTCCTCTTGCAGTGATGACGGTAAGTCACCACTTCTCCTAGTAGGGTTCCAGGTAGATCTACATTGTTCCTGTTGTACTAGATCTTGAACGGATGTAGTGTGCGTGATTTGGCGGGCTGCATTGATGGCATGCTAGAAATAGATGAGTAAGATGTTGACCCTTTTGCGATTGTAGAACAACTAGGTTGAACTTGATCTTGTCCCTAGTATGTTGAGTTGGTTGTTCACCATTTTGTGCTGCTAGGAATAGTTGGTTTTAGTTTTCCGTGTAGTTGTACAACTGGATCTTGGATACTCACTGTCCAGGTTTATGTGCAATGTTTATGCTCAAATCCACTTCAATGTTTACATGCATCTGTTTCTAAATAAACAGTGATGTTAACTAAAGATAATCTGGCTAAAATAAATTGGAATGGATACCAAAAGTGTTGCTTTTGTGATTCTAATGAAACTCTTCAGCATTTGTTTCTTGTTTGTCCTTTTGCAAAATTATTTTGCGCATGGTTTATTTAGCTTACAACATTCCGCCTCCTAATAATATTACTGATATGTTTGGTAATTAGTTGAATGGTGTAAATAAAATTGATAAAGCTAGGATACACATTGGAGTTTCATTGTATTGGGCTATTTGGACAAGCCAAAATGATATTTTTCAATAAACATAAGGGAATATATTTTTTGCAGGTTATTCGACGGGTTGTGCAGTAGATTCAGCTATGTGCCTAATATTCTCCCGGAGGATTAGTGGGAGTACGTGGTTATTGGATGCAACTGCTTGTTGATGGTTGTTCGGGAATTCTTTTTCCAGACTACTGGAGGGTTGTCATCTTATTAGACTCACAAATGTTTAGTGTTTTGATGCTTCTCATTTTTCTATTGTTGATACATGTCTCAACCTTATCTAATCCATCATTGTAATAATGGAATGATATATTGGTACTTCTCAATAAATGAAAGGCCGTTTGCATCTATTGATGTAGTCGAGGCTAGGGTGTTGCCCCCATGTCGAAAAATATGCATATGTTTGTAGGACTCGTTCTGCAATGATTTCACCCAGTCTCTAGTCCCTCTTGCAGAATTCGAGATCCCTTCTGTGTCGATGAGAGCCAGGCACGAGCAAACCCTCCACCCAAGATAGCTCCCTTGTATCTTTAGCCCCAAGCATCTAGAGCTTTATGAGTGTCGTTGCTGCCAATGTTCAAGCCAAGATTGCCAACGCCCAGAAGAAGGTGCACATGAAGGGGACCATGAAATGGCTCCCTTACATGTCCACCTTTGTTCTGAACAAGATTTCTTCCATCATCAAGCGCGGAGTGCGCACTGAGAAGGGTTTCAAGGAGATCCATCTCAACGCTTGCACCAAGGCCTTCTTCGAGCACTGTGGCGTTAAGGTGTCTGGAACTCATGTGTACAACCACCTGAGGAAGTGGAGGGTGCGTTGGATCCACATTAGCAAGCTGAGAGACGTAAGCGATGCCCAATGGGATGATGATACCTACACCATCCTCCTATCCCAAGAGAACTACCAAGGTCATGTCGTGGTTAGCTCAGTGCCTCCATGATCTCACTTCATCACAAGTAACAATGCCTTCAAGTCTAACAGACTCTCTGTTGCAATCATAGACACACCAGAAGGACGTTGAGTTCCTGAACAAGACCATCAACAACTATGTGTAGATGCAAACCACCTTCTCGTATGATCTTGCCACCGGCAGGTATGCTAGGGGGTCAGGTGAGCCCCTTGGTACTCATGTTGCACCTGAGGATGCTGACACCCAAGACTCGGACACTGTCGTCCTTGATGGTCCCGAGAAGCAGCCTGATGATCCTCCATCGCCACCTGGTGGCAATGGCAAGAGGAAGATGTACGCTCTAGGTGACGACGAGATTCAGGCCTTTACCAGCATGACCATGTAGGATAACGTTGCATAGAAAACAAAAAATTTCCTACCGCGAACACGCAATCCAAGCCAAGATGCAATCTAGAAGACGGTAGCAACGAGGGGATTATCGAGTCACACCCTTGAAGAGATTCCAAAGCCTACACGATGAGGCTCTTGTTGCTGCGGTAGACGTTCACTTGCCGCTTGCAAAAGCGCGTAGAAGATCTTGATCACGGCGCCACGAACGGGTAGCACCTCCGTACTCGGTCACACGTTCGGTTGTTGATGAAGACGACGTCCACCTCCCCGTTCCAGCGGGCAGCGGAAGTAGTAGCTCCTCTTGAATCCGACAGCACGACAGCGTGGTGTCGGTGGCGGTGGAGAAATCCGGCGGAGCTTCGCTAAGCGTGCGGGAAGTGGAGGAGCGGGGCGGCTAGGGTTTGGGGAGAGGGGGGCGCCGGCCACTAAGGGGTGTGGCCACCTTGGTGGTTGTTGGGGTGGCCGGCCCCCTCCCCTTGGCCCTCATTATATAGGTGGAAGCCCCAAGTGTTGGACTACAAGTCTCCGAATAAGATCCGAACCCAAAACCTTCCATGTGATAGGGAAACCTACCTAAGGTGGGAATCCCACTTGGGGTGGGATTCCCCCTTCCATGTGGGGTGGCCGGCCCCCATAGGGGGAGTCCACTTGGGACTCCTCCCCCTCTAGGGTTGGCCGGCCATGTAGGTGGAGTCCCTTTGGGACTCCGCCTTCCGTAGTGGTTTCTTCCGGACTTTTCTAGAACCTTCTAGAACCTTCCATAGAACCTTCCGGATCATTTTAAATCTCATAAAATGACTTCCTATATATGAATCTTATTCTCCGGACCATTCCGGAACTCCTCGTGATGTCCGGGATCTCATCCGGGACTCCGAACAAATATTCGAACTCCATTCCATATTCAAGTTCTACCATTTCAACATCCAACTTTAAGTGTGTCACCCTACGGTTCGCGAACTATGCGGACATGGTTGAGTACTCACTCCGACCAATAACCAATAGCGGGATCTAGAGATCCATAATGGCTCCCACATATTCAACGATGACTTTAGTGATCGAATGAACCATTCACATACGATACCAATTCCCTTTGTCACGCGATATTTTACTTGTTCGAGGTTTGATCATCGGTATCACTCTATACCTTGTTCAACCTCTTCTCCTGACAAGTACTCTTTACTCGTACCGTGGTATGTGGTCTCTTATGAACTTATTCATATGCTTGCAAGACATTAGACGACATTCCACCGAGAGGGCCCAGAGTATATCTATCCGTCATCGGGATGGACAAATCCCACTGTTGATCCATATGCCTCAACTCATACTTTCCGGATACTTAATCCAACCTTTATAACCACCCATTTACGCAAGTGGCGTTTGGTGTAATCAAAGTACCTTTCCGGTATAAGTGATTTACATGATCTCATGGTCATAAGGACTAGGTAACTATGTATCGAAAGCTTATAGCAAATAACTTAATGACGTGATCTTATGCTACGCTTAATTGGGTGTGTCCATTACATCATTCATACAATGATATAACCTTGTTATTAATAACATCCAATGTTCATGATTATGAAACTAATCATCCATTAATCAACAAGCTAGTTAAGAGGCATACTAGGGACTCTTTGTTGTTTACATATCACACATGTACTAATGTTTCGGTTAATACAATTATAGCATGACATATAAACATTTATCATAAACATAAAGATATATAATAACCACTTTTATTATTGCCTCTTGGGCATATCTCCTTCAGCCTCCCACCCGCACTAGAGTCAATAATCTAGATTACATTGTAATATACCTAACACCCATGGCATTCCGGTGTTGGTCATGCTTTGCCCTAGGGAGAGCTTTAGTCAACGGATCTGCTACATTCAGATCGTGGTGTACTTTGCAAATCTTTACTTCTCCATCTTCGATGTACTCGCGAATCGAGTGGTAACGCAGCTTGATATGCTTCAGCCTCTTGTGTGACCTTGGTTCTTGTGCATTGGCGAGGGCACCCATGTTGTCACAAGAAATGACTAGTGGGTCCAATGCACTAGGAACCACACCGAGCTCTACAATGAACCTCTTCATCCATACCGCTTCGATGAAGCCTCCGAAGCCGCTATGTACTCTGATTCCGTTGAAGACTTCGCCACCGTGCACCGCTTCGAGCTTGCCCAGCCTATCTGCAAAGACCATTCAATATAAACACGTACCCGGATCGTGACTTAGAGTCATCGTGATCAGTTTTCCAACTTGCATCGGTGTAACCGCTTACAACGAGCTCTTGGTCACCTCCATAACAAAGAAACATATCCTTAGTTCTTTTCCAAGTACTTCAGGATATTCTTGACCGCTGTCCAGTGGTTCCATTCCCGGATCACTTTGATATCTGCTAGTCAAACTAACAACATGTGCTATATCCGGTCTAGTACATAGCATGGCATACATGATAGATCCTATCGCCGAGGCATAGGGGATATTACTCATCCTTTCTCTTTCTTCTGCCGTAGCCGGTCCTTGAGTCTTACTCAAGACCTTGCCTGGTAACATAGGTAAGAAACCTTTCTTACTTTCGTCCATTCTAAACTTCTTTAGAATCTTGTCCAAGTATGTACTCTATGATAGCCCTATTAGGCGTCTTGATCTATCTCTATAAATCTTAATGCCTAATATATATGATGCTTCACCAAGGTCTTTCATTGAAAAACTATTATTCAAATAACCTTTTACACTGCTTAATAGTTCTATATCATTCCCAATCAATAATATGTCATCTACATATAATATCAGGAATGCTAGCTCCCACTCACTTTCTTGTAAATACAGGCCTCTCCATGACACTGTATAAACCCGAAGTCTTTGATCACCTTATCAAAGCGTCGGTTCCAACTTCTTGATGCTTGCTTCAGTCCATAGATTGAACGCTGAAGTTTGCATACTTTGTCAGCATTTTTAGGATCGACAAAACCTTTGGGTTGTACCATATACAACTCTTCCTCAATGTCTCCATTAAGGAACGCCGTTTTGACATCCATCTGCCAAATCTCATAATCGAAAAATGCAGCTATTGCGAACAAAATCCTCACAGATTTTAGCTTCGCTACAGGTGAGAAAGTCTCATCGTAGTCAACTCCTTGAATTTGTCGGAAACCCTTTGTGACAAGTCGAGCTTTATAGACAGTAATATTACCATCAGCATCTATTTTTCTCTTGAAGATCCATTTATTCTCGACAGCCTTTCGGCTATCAGGTAAGTCTACCAAAGTCCATACTTTGTTATCATACATGGATCCCATTTCAGATTTCATGGCTTCTTGCCATTTGTTGGAATCTGGGCTCATCATCGCTTCTTCATACGTCGCAGGGTCCTCATCATTGTTATCCACAATCATGACATTTAGACAAGGATCATACCAATCAGGAGTGGCACGTTCCCTTGTCGATCCGCGAGGTTCAGTAGTTTCCTCGTTCGAAGTTTCATGATCATTATCATTAGCTTCCTCTCGTTGCCGGTGTAGGCGGTACAGTACAACTTCCGGTCATCGCGCTACTCTGATCAACAAGTATAGATTCATCAATCTCATCGAGTTCTACTTTTCTTCCAAGTCACTTCTTTAGTGAGAAATTCTTTCTCAAGAAAGGTTCCGTTCTTAGCAACAAAGATTTTGCCTTCGGATCTGTGATAGAAAGTGTACCCTATAGTTTCCTTAGGGTATCCTATGAAGACGCATTTCTCCGCTTTGGGTTCTAGCTTGTCCGGTTTTAACTTCTTTACATAGGCTTCGCAACCCCAAACTTTAACGAACGACAGCTTAGGTTTCTTGTTAAACCATAATTCATAAGGTGTCGTTTCTACGGATTTTGATGGTGCTCTATTTAAAGTGAATGCGGCTGTCTCTAATGCATAACTCCAAAATGATAACGGCAAATCAGTAAGAGACATCATAGAACGAACCATATCTAAGAGAGTTCGATTACGACGTTCGGACACACCGTTTCGTTGTGGTGTTCCCGGCGGTGTCAATTGTGAAAGTATTCCGCATTTCTTTAAATGCATGCCAAACTCATAACTCAGATATTCACCTCCACGATCAGATCGTAGAAATTTAATCTTCTTGTTACGTTGATTTTCTACTTCACTTTGGAATTCCTTAAACTTCTCGAAAGTTTCGGATTTATGTTTCATGAAATAGATATACCCATATCTACTCGGATCATCTCGTGAAGGTTAGAACATAACGATAACCACCGCGCGATGCTACGCTCATTGGTCCGCACACATCGGTATGTATGATTTCCAATAAGTCGGTAGCTCGCTCCATCATACCGTAAAATGGAGTCTTAGTCATTTTTCCCATTAAACATGCTTTGCATCTATCAAGTGACTCAAAGTCAAGTGATTCAAGTAATCCATCGGTATGGAGTTTCTTCATGCGTTTCACTCCAATATGACCAAGACGACAGTGCCACATATAATTAGAATTATCATTCAATTTAATTTGCTTAGCATCAATGTTATGTATATGCGTATCACTACTATCGAGATCTAACGTAAATAAGCCATTCTTTTCGGTGCTCGACCATAAAAGATATTATTCATAAAAATAGAACAACCATTATTCTCAGACTTGAATGAATAACCGTCTTGCATTAAACAAGATCCAGATATAATGTTCATGCTCAACGCGGGTACAAAATAACAATTATTTAGGCTTAAAACTAATCCCGAAGGTAGATGTAGAGGAAGTGTGCCGACAGCGATCACATCGACTTTGGATCCGTTTCCAACGCGCATGGTCACTTCATCTTTCAGTAGTCTTCGTTTATTCTTTAGTTCCTATTTCAAGTTACAAATATGAGCAACCGAACCAGTATCAAATACCCAGGTACTAGAACGAGAACCAGTGAGATAAACATCTATAACATGTATATCAGATATACCTTCTTTCTTCTTCTTGACAAGGCCGCTCTTCGCATCAGCCAGCATACTTGGAGCAATTACGCTTCCAAGTGTCCCTTCTCCTTGCAGTAATAGCACTCAAGCATCGTGCTTAGGGCCGTTCTTAGGTTTCACAGGAGGCGTGGCAGCTTTCTTGCCACCCTTCTTGAATTTTCCCTTAGACTTGCCCTGTTTCTTGAAATTGGTGGTCTTGTTGACCATCAACACTTGGTGCTCTTTCTTGATCTCAATCTCAGCAGCTTTTAGCATGCCAAAGAGTTCAGGTAACTCCTTGTTCACGTTCTGCATATTGTAGTTCATCACAAAGTTCTTGTAACTTGGTGGCAGTGATTGAAGGACACGATTAATTCCCAGTCTATTAGGAATCACTATTCCCAAGTCACTGAGTTTCTTCGCATGCCCGGTCACGGCGAGCATGTGCTCACTAACGGAGCTGCCTTCTTCCATCATACAGCTGAAGAAATGTTTTGATGCTTCATAGCATTCCACGGCCGCATGAGTCTCAAATATAGCTTTCAGCTCATTCATCAACTCATGAGGATCGTGGTGCTCAAAACGTTTTTGAAGATCGGATTCCAGACTGCACAGGATGGCACACTGAACTTGAGAGTACCGAGCTTTCCGAGTCGCGTAAACAGCTTTTACTTCATCGGTTTCAGTTTCTGCAGGAGGGTCACCTAGCGGTGCATCAAGCACATATTGCAGATTTCCGCCGAGAGGAAGATCCTCACATGACGGAACCAGATCGGTGAAGTTGCTACCGTTGCTCTTAAGTTTTTCTTTCTCTAGGAACTGGTTAAAATTGATTGGGGACGCCATCTCTACAACATATATTTGCAAAAGTATAGACTAAGTTTATGACAAATTGAGTTCAAATTTTAATTCAACATAATTAAAAACTAGGTGAACTCCCACTCAAAACAATATCCCCCGCATTGTCTTAGTGATCACACGAACCAAATCTACCGCACCTAAGTCCGATCATCACGAGACAAGGTGTGATTTCAATGGCGAACACTCAAAGTGTTCATCATATCAACCATATGATTCATGCTCTACCTTTCGGTATCACATGTTCCGAGACCATGTCTGTACATGCTAGGCTCGTCAAGGCCACCTTAGTATCCGCATGTGCAAAACTGTCTTGCACCCGTTGTATGCACTTGTTGATTCTATCACACCCGATCATCACGAGATGCTTCGAAACGACAAGTCTTGGCAACGGTGCTACTAAGGATGAACACTTTATTATCTTGAGATTTTAGTGAGGGATCATCTTATAATGCTACCGTCGCGATCTAAGCAAAATAAGATGCATAAAAGGATTAACATCAAATGCAGTTCATATGTGATATGATATGGCCCTTTTGTCTTTGCGCCTTTGATCTTCATCTCCAAAGCACGGACATAATCTCCATCTTCTTCGGGCATGATCTCCATCATCATCGGCGTAGCGTCAAGGTCAATGGCGCCGTCTTCATGATTGTCCTCCATGTAGCAACTATTACAACTACTTTGAAATACTACTCAACATGAAATTTAAAGACAACCATAAGGCTCCCGCCGGTTGCCACAATACAATAATGATCATCTCATACATATTCATCATCACATTATGGCCATATCACATCACCAAACCCCGCAAAAACAAGTTAGACGTCTCTAATTTGGTTTGCATATTTTACGTGGTTTAGGGTTTTCGAGAGAGATCTAATCTACCTACGAACATGAACCACAACGTTGATACTAATGTTGTCAATAGAAGAGTAAATTGAATCTTCACTATAGTAGGAGAGACAGACACCCGCAAAGCCTCTTATGCAATACAAGTTGCATGTCGAACGAGGAACAAGTCTCATGAATGCGGTTATGTAAAGTTAGTCCGAGCCGCTTCATCCCACTATGCCACAAAGATGCAAAGTACTCAAACTAAAGACAACGAGAGCATCAATGCCCACAAAACCATTGTGTTCTACTCGTGCAACCATCTATGCATAGACACGGCTCTGATACCACTGTAGGATAACGTTGCATAGAAAACAAAAAATTTCCTACCGCGAACACGCAATCCAAGCCAAGATGCAATCTAGAAGACGGTAGCAACGAGGGGATTATCGAGTCTCACCCTTGAAGAGATTCCAAAGCCTACAAGATGAGGCTCTTGTTGCTGCGGTAGACATTCACTTGCCGCTTGCAAAAGCGCGTAGAAGATCTTGATCACGGCGCCACGAACGGGCAGCACCTCCGTACTCGGTCACACGTTCGGTTGTTGATGAAGACGACGTCCACCTCCCCGTTCCAGCGGGCAGCGGAAGTAGTAGCTCCTCTTGAATCCGACAGCACGACGGCGTGGTGTCGGTGGTGGTGGAGAAATCCGGCGGAGCTTCGCTAAGCGTGCGGGAAGTGGAGGAGCGGGGCGGCTAGGGTTTGGGGAGAGGGGGGCGCCGGCCACTAAGGGGTGCGGCCACCTTGGTGGTTGTTGGGGTGGCCGCCCCCCTCCCCTTGGCCCTCATTATATAGTTGGAAGCCCCAAGTGTTGGACTACAAGTCTCCGAATAAGACCCGAACCCAAAACCTTCCATGTGATAGGGAAACCTACCCAAGGTGGGAATCCCACTTGGGGTGGGATTCCCCCCTTCCATGTGGGGGGGTGGCCGGCCCCCATAGGGGGAGTCCACTTGGGACTCCTCCCCCTCTAGGGTTGGCCGGCCATGTAGGTGGAGTCCCTTTGGGACTCCGCCTTCCGTAGTGGTTTCTTCCGGACTTTCTAGAACCTTCTAGAACCTTCCATAGAACCTTCCGGATCATTTTAAATCTCATAAAATGACTTCCTATATATGAATCTTATTCTCCGGACCATTCCGGAACTCCTCGTGATGTCCGGGATCTCATCCGGGACTCCGAACAAATATTCGAACTCCATTCCATATTCAAGTTCTACCATTTCAACATCTAACTTTAAGTGTGTCACCCTACGGTTCGCGAACTATGCGGACATGATTGAGTACTCACTCCGACCAATAACCAATAGCGGGATTTGGAGATCCATAATGGCTCCCACATATTCAACAATGACTTTAGTGATCGAATGAACCATTCACATACGATACCAATTCCCTTTGTCACGCGATATTTTACTTGTCCGAGGTTTGATCATCGGTATCACTCTATACCTTGTTCAACCTCGTCTCCTGACAAGTACTCTTTACTCGTACCGTGGTATGTGGTCTCTTATGAACTTATTCATATGCTTGCAAGATATTAGACGACATTCCACCGAGAGGGCCCAGAGTATATCTATCCGTCATCGGGATGGACAAATCCCACCGTTGATCCATATGCCTCAACTCATACTTTCCGGATACTTAATCCCACCTTTATAACCACCCATTTACGCAGTGGCATTTGGTGTAATCAAAGTACCTTTCCGGTATAAGTGATTTACATGATCTCATGGTCATAAGGACTAGGTAACTATGTATCGAAAGCTTATAGCAAATAACTTAATGACGTGATCTTATGCTACGCTTAATTGGGTGTGTCCATTACATCATTCATACAATGATATAACCTTGTTATTAATAGCATCCAATGTTCATGATTATGAAACTAATCATCCATTAATCAACAAGCTAGTTAAGAGGCATACTAGGGACTCTTTGTTGTTTACATATCACACATGTACTAATGTTTCGGTTAATACAATTATAGCATGACATATAAACATTTATCATAAACATAAAGATATATAATAACCACTTTTATTATTGTCTCTTGGGCATATCTCCTTCAGACCAAGGCCATCAAGGACGTCGCTCATGACATTAGGAAGAACAAGCCCACTGACGTGAACCCCGGCCTGTACTAGGCTGTGATGGACTTTGTTGGTTTCATGGAGGAGCACCTCATGGCGACGCTGAGCCACCTCATCGGGCATTAGCTTTGTGGGCACGAGGGACACTCACAAGATCCTCTGGCTGAGGACCTTCCTCGGCAAGTACTACAACTAGGCTGGTTCCTACCATGGGGTTCGGGAGGCATGCATGGATGTGATGTTGATTATGATGATCATGACTTGATGTATATTTTGTTGGTAGCTAGGGTTTACAAACTTCTGATGGCATGTAGTATAATGAGGTGGTAAATACTAACCCCTCATATGATGGTGAACTGGCGGTGTTAGGATGACACCCACTTTTGATGTGGTTGTAGGTTGACACCATAGTAGTTAAGGATGAACTTGTGATCCACTTTTGGCAATGATCATGCATGCTCCATTTAGTTTCAGATCTTGTGTGAACTTATAATGCTTTTCAAATTACTTTTTTCGTGATTTTGATCATGTACCTTACTTGTTCTTCTTTCTGCTATTTAGCGGTATACGGTGTTCAAAGGGAGGCAACCAGGGATTTAGAATTCGTGGAGGATCTGCCAAGCACAAGTGAATGGCTTCTCCAACAGTATCTGCAGAGGGTCGATACCTTCGATCCGGTGTACCGGATGTAGTATAGTTGCTTTTTCCCTAGAAGATCTAGGTTTATATCGATCCGTGGGAAGCAACTACCGTGGTGGTTTACTCAAGCAAGATCTTGTTAACTTGTAAAATTTTCGTCTCACCGGTCCTTCAACTTTACTTGGGGTTTGTGAATCAATGAATGGAGATAGGCCAGGGCTAAGGTTTTACCTACAGCTTTGCATACATGTTACGGGATAAAAGATAATAATAATCATAATTATAATAAAATCAATTCAGATTACATTCTTGTGGGCGATGCATCATTATGTAATATAGACTCCAGTCGAGCTAGTTGTCTATAGACTATTGTCCAACCTATTCACTCCAGTCGAGTTGGTTGTGAAAGATGATTAAGTGATCCATGAACCAAAACATTGAGATTAATGACATCATCGTTATTCCCTAATGGATCTCAAACTACCACCATACTCCCCCTAATGTCACTGGGTTTCGCAAAAAGCAACATATTACCACTAATCTCACCTCATTACCTTTATCAACAATCTCGATCTAGGGTACTTGGCAAGTCCTAGATTGAGGTAGGAGATAGATATACACAATCATACACATATTTAAATGAAAATTGAGCACAACACCCATGTAGAATTAGATGCACATGATGATGCGAGGACTACTCACACATGATAAGATCAACAATCATAAACATTGCAAATGAATTCTTAAGATTAATGTAAAATAGTCTTACAATGCCACCAATTGTGACGAACTCAAGAGTACAAGTAGAATCTATGGCTAAAGAGAGGTTGGAGGATGGAGATGTTGATGAAGATGGCGATGGAGCAACGACTCCCATCTCCTCAGATGCGATTGGTGAAATGGATCTCAGGGTAGCTTCTGATTTATGTGTGGTGTTTCTTCTCCGCGTATCTTTTCAGGCGGTTGTGATGTCCATCATATATAGGCCCCTTTACGAAAGTTGTTCTGTTTAACAAGGGGGAAGGCGGTGGCACATGGCATGGGAGCGTCGTATAGGCGGTCTGCGGTCGTACTATTGCTCCCCAAACTCCTTGCTGCTTCTCTTCGTGGCCTCTTTGACTTAGGGGATTTGGAAACTTGGAAATCTTCATTAACTGCTCTTGATTCTTTCCAGAAAATGTCCATATCTGCACAAGGA
Source organism: Lolium rigidum (assembly GCF_022539505.1). Classification (NCBI taxonomy): domain Eukaryota; kingdom Viridiplantae; phylum Streptophyta; class Magnoliopsida; order Poales; family Poaceae; genus Lolium; species Lolium rigidum. The sequence goes on along the minus strand of NC_061509.1, from coordinate 13,571,209 downwards.
GAAATAAAAGAAGGGATTTTTAAATCTTTGCAATAACTAGTGATTAGTGGCAAGTTGAGAGAGATATTTCATCAAATACTCGATCAATATCAGACTTAAACATGGATAAAGATGGTTATTTTTCACAGCCATCAGTATGAGATACTCTGGAGGAGGTACAAGAGGAGTTCCAAAATTTCTTGGCTTATCAGGACATGCCTCTTCACGCTATGCTTGATCAAGCTATGCCTTCTCGGCCAATTCAGCAACAGCCAATGCCTCATCACCCTATGCATCACTAGCCACTGCCCCATCATCCTATGGCTGTTATAAGAATTCCATTAGCGGAGGTAATACCTCAGTCAAGAGGCATCATGCATGCTCAAAGATGGCATTATCGTTGCTCTCTTGGTGGTGATCGTCAAGTTTATTGTGTACTAGTAGGTAGCGTGCATGATCGGATGTAACTGTGTGGCAGGACATGTGTTGGTAGCCTCACCAAAACGTTATGCAAGGTGACCATAAATTCCCTCATGTGGAAAACAAACAACTTTGATTTTGCACTACAATAGCCAAAATGGAGTTGCACACGAAACCAAACAAAGTGGGGAAAGTTGCCCAACTCATGCGAGCAACACGCATGCATGCCACCAAATGGGCTGCACAATTTGACCCAGTGTCTGTTTCTAGCGAGCAGTGCCCACCCCATCACTGCCTAACTGGGCCAAAAAAAATTATGCGATCTACCAAACACACCATAACAATATTTACATTCAAAGCGCATCAGAAAATTGTGATAAACCCTGGACTCCGGTCGAAATTGGCCAGACGGTGCCCAGCACAAACTCTCCTCAGCCGCTTCCTGTACGGTCTTTCAGGTTATGGGTGATAAACAATATGATTGAAGATGAGGCCAACACGCACATCCGAAAACACGAAAAAAGGTGTAGTCCGGCGCTTCGCCAAGAAGGCGTTCCAACGGAGTTTGCATGTTAATGACGTGACTAGGGAGTCGATTGATGAGAAAGCATGCTGTGGAAAATGCATCACTCCAAAAGCGAAAAGGAACCGAAGCATGAGCAAGAAGGGTTAAGCCAGTTTCCACGATGTGGCGATGTTTACGCTCTGCGGTACCATTTTGTTGGTGTGTGTGCGGGCAAGAAACTCGATGAGATATACCAATATTACTAAAGAATTGGTTGAGTTTAATGTACTCTCCTCCACAATCAGTTTGAACATGGATTATTTTTCTATTGAGAAGACGTTCTACATGACGCTGGAATTGCAAGAAAATATCAAAGACATCATTCTTGCGTTTGAGAAGATATAACCAAGTAAAACGACTGTATCCATCAATAAAACTGACATAATAAGTGTGTCCACTAACAGAGGTTTGAGCAGGACCCCATACATCGGAATAAATAATCTCATGTGGTGCTGAAACTACATGAGTGGAAAGGGAAAATGGCAATTGATGAATTTTGCCTTGTTGACAAGCATCACAAATTACATTATTATGCAAATCTAACGAAGGAAGCTGGCGATGATGCAATATGTGTTGAACTATGGGGGTAGCTGGATGTCCTAAACGACAGTGCCACTTCTCGCGTGACACCTTTATTCCACTGAAGACTTGTTTTGCAGGAGAGTCATCAAGGCGATAAAGACCTCCGTAACACCGACCGCTAAGGAGTATGGCCCTCGTGTCCCGATCCTTGACAAAGAAAAAATGAGGGTGAAACTCAAAGAAAACTCTGTTGTCTAAAGTGAATCGACGAACCGACAAAAGGCTACGAGTAACGGATGGAACATGTAAAACTCCTTTAAGGTGCAGAGATTGAGATGAAGGAGTAGGAAGACTAGAATGGCCAATATGATGAATTTGCATACCATTCCCGTTTGCGGCGTGGACTTGATCATTGCCGCGGTAGTTCTCCTTCACCGTGAGTTTGTCGAGCTCGTTGGTGAGATGGTCGGTGGCGCCGGTGTCCATGTACCACCCCGGATCAACCGAGTGAGAAGAGGTGTGACCATGGCCATGAGTGGTAGCTGCAGCCACTTGACGGTCCATGTAGCGTCCATCATTATCCACACCGAGGTACTCTTGTTTGAAGCGTTTGAAGCAGCGGGATGCGATGTGCCCGGCCTTGTCACAGATCTGACAAATAGGCCGGTTACCGCTGCCTCCACCAGAACGTGCACCTCCTCCAGATTGGAAGGCGCCACCTCCTCCAGATTGGAAGCCACCACCTCCACCAGATTGAGGAGCACCACGCGAGCCTCCGCCTGCTCCAGATTGGAAACCACCACTTGAGCCGCCAGCAGGTTTGTTGGTGTAGAACGGCTTGGGCGGGTTCCGCTGATCCGCACCCGAGCGGAAGTCAGGGCGGAAGGAGTTCTTGCTGCTGCGGTAGGAGGAGTGGGCGGAGAAGCCACCATGACCGCCTTGAAGCTCGGCCTTACGAGCCTCCACTCGTTGCTTCGTACTCTGGAGCTGCGCGAGCAGATCACGTACCGGAATCGGAGTGGTCCGGTTGGTGATGACCGCGACGAGGGGATCATAGTCATCGTCCAGGCCATCGAGGACATAGCCGATGAACTCCTCCGGACGCAGGGGCTGGCCGATGGAGGTAAGGGTGTCGGACATGGCCTTGATTTTGTTGAAGTGGGTGGTGATGGAGAGCTCGAGTTTCTTCGTCTCCTGAAGCTGGCGACGGATGGCCATGAACCTCGCAGTAGTTTGCGAGGAGAAGCTGGCGGCGAGGGCGGACCACGCGTCCTGGGAGGTGCTGGAGAAGAGGATGAGGCCTTGCACAGCCTCACTTGACGTGAACATGATGGCGGAGAGAATCGCTGCATCTTGTTGGTGCCACGCCGTGTACTCGGGGTTGTAGAAGCGGCGAGGGGCCGTCGCATCATCCGCGGCCTTGGGGTTGTCGATTTCCTCGGGCGGGCAGGGAAAGCTGCCATCAACAAAACCCAGAAGTAGATGACTTCGGAGTACTTGAGTTACATGAGCGCGCCAATAGAGATAGTTCTCGGCGCCAAGACGGACGGTGATGAGCGGGGCGAAGTTGAACGGCCCGGCGGAAGAGGACGATGAGGAACCGGCGGCGAAGGAGAGCTTGGGGTTCGCCAACCTTGATCCCGTACTGCTGCTGCTCCTGGCAGAGGACAAGGCATCGCTCCCCGCAGAGATAGTCATCGTCGCAGCGGAAGGCTAGGTAGATGCGATCTGGGCGAGTTGTATTGTAGGCTCTGGTACCATGAAAAACACGTAGTTTGGTAGGGTATGGATCGTGCCTTGAAGGGTCACGTACTTGCTGTATATATACTCATAGATGGATAGCAAACGTACAGCTCAAGGCTTTACAACAGACGTACATCAGATCTCAAGCAGATCCTAACGTTCCTAGGTTGTTAGCTACAATATGTTACAACGTTACAATCATATTGTTTATCAATGGGCACTCCACTCAATTGAAGATCCTATGGGTATTCCTGAGTTTGGTGTATGGTACCGTCCAGTGACCGATCGTTGTAGGGTTGTTTGTCATTTTGCGCCAGCCCGTTCTCTTTTTATGTTGGTTTCTTGGCTTGAGCCCAGTATATTTTCTGAGGTAGTACTGTACATCTTAATCTGTATTATCTCAAGACAGTGATCTCCTCGATATGTACAATATGTCTGTTTTATTTTCTTTATCTCTCTTTCTTGTTGTGAACTTCTTTTGCTTTTAATGGCTTTGGCAGTTATGCACAATGGTAGTTTTTCTGACAAAGATACAATATACAAGCCAGCACTTTGCTTGCACGGTTCAAACATTATAGATGTCACACATTAAGTTCTTTTTATTAAATTTGAGATTTGACATGTGCTAGCTTTTAACCATCTCAGCAAGTTCCTCTTGCAGAAAACAACAGACGTGCTTTGTAATGCGCACATATAAATACAGACGTGCTCTGTTCTTTCTTGCCATCTGGAGACATTTGCTCCATGGCGAAGTTAGAGGCGGAGAATACCATGAGGGCCGGAGTAGAGGACTAGCAATGGAGGTTCAAGTCTCTGCGCTGTTGAGGGACTTGCTTGGTGTTCTGTTTTTCGCAGCAGCAGTATGGAAGTGGGGGCGGCAACACAGGTGAAGCTCAGAGTCTTGCCTTTCAGGATGAAAATCCAAGGTCTGGCCTTAATTGGTTGTGCCTGGCAATGACCTTGTTGGAGGCATTGTTTTGAGAGCGGAGACTATCTTCAGGGTGAAAACCTAAGATTTTTGATCGGGCGACGACGGTGCTTGTGCACTGTTCCCTTCTTGGAGGCGTCGCTTTTTGGAGAGCCTGGGGTTCAGGTGTTGTTTTGGTGGTGGATGTCCTGTTGCTGCTAAGGCTGGAATACCGTAGCGGGATTTTTATTTTCTTAGTTTCCTTTTTCTTTTTTTGGCTGTGTGCATCCGTACTGCCATTAGGGTATTGCGTTGTTGCAGAGGCTGGGTGTAATTGGTATCTCTCGATATTAATATATTCCCTTTATCGAAAAAGGGGAGAAGTCCTGGCTCTAGAAAGTAGGAACTGTGGGAATTAAAAATTGTGCCACCTAATTCAGTGTTGCGAGCTACAAGTATCTTGTTACAAACTGTAATTCGGAACTTCTGGATGCTAATCAGAGTTGTAGATAGGAGTGCAGTTTCTCTAGCTAGCTTGCATTCTCTAGCCTAAATTCCAGCTGGGAGGTCCAATTGGGCACGGGCTGTCTGTTCATCCATAGTGTGAACAGATCAACGAAAAAGAATCTCTCAAGTGCAAATGGAAAAACAGTAGTCCAACTATTATTCATCCAGAACATCGATAGCGAAGAGAATTATCAATAAGATGAAATCTGGATCATGGCAAGTGGGACCAGGACAAATGTCAGTGTGACGACGCCAATATTTTCTGATTCCCTTTGTGACAACGGAATATGCATCGCAAATTCACCCCGATTAAATCAGTTAATCCATCTGTTGCTGATAGGCATAGCTATATATACATATATAGGTCGGAAACTCAGATCTTTTTTGATCAACCATACAGAGGAGCAAGAGGATGCATTCAGGCATGTAATTAATCAATCATCTTCATATTAAATCAAATCATCATTCATCCGTTAATTTCAGAGCCCTTACAAGAACATAATTATTCCAAACAGGAGGCACAATATCTATCTACTGCTCCACCACACACAAATCATCATGTGTGAAACAAAAAACCAAAAATAATCGTTTTTATGAACCCAAAAATCAGATCATCCTTCATCCTTCATCCGTCAGAACTCAGAGCCCTTACAAAACATATTTGTTCCAGACTCGAAAATAACATCTATCTACTGCTCAACCACAGACAAATCATCATGTGTGGAACCAAAAACCAGAACCAATACCAATGGTTAGAGCATCTCTAGCAGATCCCGCAAACGCGGCCTGCATCGCTTGTATGCGGTTTTTGGCGAAAAAACGGACCAGGGTAGATCCCGCATATCCGCGAAAACTGCAAAATATTTTGCAGGCGTCGGCAACCGCGGCTCCCGAAACCGCACAAAAGCAGTTTTTGGTGCCCTATGCAGGCTGGACTGCATCGCGTGCGAAGGAAAGCTCCCCATTCTTCGTTCCCGCACACGGCCGCCGCCGCCGCCGCCGGAATCCCCCTCGCCGCAGGTTGCTTGCGCCGCCATGGCCACCACCGCGAACCCCGCCGCGAACCCACCGGGTCCCCGCGCTCCGTTGCGGGGATCGAATCGACCGCCACCGCGATCCCCAACGCTCGATCCGCCGCCGCTGCCACCGGCCAGCTCGATGTGGCCAAGCGCAAGCGGCTGGGCACACACGTCGTCGCCGGATCTTCGTCGGATGCTCCTCCTCGAGCGGCATCCAAGGGCAAGGTGTCGGGGAGGAAGGGCGGCGCCAACAAGACCGCGGCGGCAAAGACGGCGGCGAAGAAGGCGCCGGTGAGGAAGAAGGCATCCATGGCGGTGCTGAATGCGGCCACGGCACCCGTTCCCGCCGACGGCGACTCGCCAAGGTAAAATTTCCCCTTTCCCCCTTGCCGACGGCGGTGAATTTTGACGCCGGTTTCTCTTCCGCAGGCCCGTCGAGCACGAGAGCTTCGTCGGCATGCTGAACTCGGCGTCGATCGACATTGACATGGAGCCGCTCGGAGAGGATTACGACGAGGCCGCGGTGGACTATGAGATTGGCGTGGACGACGGCACCGATGTGGAGTGCGAGGAGGTGACTCAAACCGAGGGGGTGACTCAAGAGGACGTCGTCGGCGTGTTGCTCGATGCTGCACCGGCGAAGAACAAATCGATCCGTAGCTCCAACTACAGCGAGTTGGAAGACGCGGCTTTGATCAATGCGTGGGAGTCGGTGTCGATCGATGCACAAGAAGAACTCCGGGAGGCCGGATGGAAACAAGAGCGCGAAAGAGAAGCTAAGGAGGCAAGCCGAGGCTGCGGGGTTGAGGGAGAAGATTGACGAGATGATGAAGTCCAAGGAGCATTTGGTGAACAAGGCATTGGAAACAAAAATGTTGATCATGGAAAGGAAAAGCCAAGAGAAGCAAGCCAAGTGGGAGCTACTCCGGCAAGATGAGCTGCGCAAGGCTGCCGTCGAGGAGAAGAGGGCTAATGCCGATGAGAAGCGCGCCATGGCCGAGCTCATTGCGGAGGAGAACAAGGTGATGATGATGAACCCCGGCAACATGGATGAGCTCACAAAGGAATGGTGGAATCTATCTAGGATGGAGATCTTGGCAAGAAGAAGAGAAGCGGCGGAGGCTCGCGCTGCTGCAGAGGAGGCAGCTCGTGCGGCGGCAAGTGGTGGTGGTGGCGGCGGCGGCGGCGTCGATGACACGGTGACGCGTGGTGGTGCATGATTTATCATCGAGTTGCATCGCGTTATCTCTTTTTTGTTAGTCATTGTCGGCGTGCTCCATGTTTAGCTGGCTGATCGTGATTGTCATGTTTGAATTCGGCTGTATTAAAACTTTGCAGATTTTGGGGCATTTCGTCGAACACCTTCGAAATAAGGGACAAACCTGTTTTGCGGTTTAGTTTACGGTTTACGTACATGTTTCGGCCGAGCAGATCCGCATGCGAAAACCGCATAACAGCATATTCGGGAATATGCTTGTTATGCGGTTTCGCATGCGGATCTGCTCAGCCTGGCAAGCTTCGGCCTGCATATCGCGTTTTTCGCGGCCTGCATACGCGCGTATGCGGTTTGCGGTTTGCGGGATCTGCTAGAGATGCTCTTATACGCTATCGGTTGGATGGGCGTCATGGTACTCATCCAAACAATTAAGGCAACAAAAATGCTTCTTCCCCTGCCACCATACGTGACCGGTCCCACGGCGACAGCTAGGCCTAGCTCGATCACCAGTTCACCGAGGTGCTCCGCCTGCCCCCGGCCGCGCTCCAGCGGCGCTGCCTGGACTCGGCCGCGGGCAGGAGCTCGGCGACGGTGGCGACGAAGTCCTCCTCGCGGCATGGGATGCGGAGCCCGCCGGCCTGGCCGAACCCGAACTCCTCGGCGGCAAGCTCCATGAGCGCCCGGAACGCCGGCTGGCAGAGGAGGCTCATGGGCACCACGAAGCGCCGCGCCTCCGCTCCCACATACACCGCGAAGTACCCCTTGGGCACCGACGCCGTCTCGCCGTCGACGAGCAGCGCCGAACGCAGGCTCTGGCCGTCCCTCTCCGGCGACGACGACTTCCTCCCGCCCAGCTTGGGTGCCCGGAAGTACCCCATCGTCAACATAGTGCCCCCTCGAGGAAATGAAGCAAGATCGAAGCTTTCCGTGCCAAGAAACGGCGACACGATCTTGGTTGGGTGAATGGGTGTGCTGTGTGCAAGAGCTGGGAGTGCTCGGCGATCTTGGCTCTGCTCCAAGAAGCTCGCTGGGAGAGGATTAAGAGGATGAGGAATGGGGAGGGATCAAAGCATGTGATGGCTTGGGGTTCTTGTGCAGCATGTGTTGTTATATTGTGGCTGCTGAGGTTGGTCGGGGTGTGAGGACAAGGCGAGGAGGAGTCTTCATAGCTGGAGCCTTGTAGCAAGTGTGTACGCTTCGAAACCGACCCATTGATTGCTACGCGTACGCCGCACATGACCGATTTGGCGTCCTCTTCATGTGGGTAGCCAAATGTGTGTATTATTAGCATCGAGCTATTCTCTACCCGGCACACATTATACAGGGTCAATATATAGTTTGTGTTCATATATGTTCTCCAATCTCCACTAATTTCCTTTTGTTATATCGATCCATGTAGGCTGGGTTCGATGATTCGGTTCAAGATTTATCTTATTTGATATGTTGTGGAATGAACGAGTCAATATTGTTGTAGCTGTACTAGCTAGCTTGCTAAGCTGTTCTTCAAGCAGTTGGCTGTTCCAGTTACTCCCATGAGTGTAAGACAATCGAGTCAATGGCCTGTGTTCATATGTGTTCTCCAATAATTTCGCTAAGTTGTTTAAATCAAAGTAGGCCAGGGTGCTAGGATGATTCAATTCAATATTTATCTTATTTTTGCTATGGAATGGACGAGTCAATTAGCTAGCTGTTCGATCTACTCCAAGCAGTATGTTGCTTCAATTATCTAGGCTTTTTCAAAGAAGCATGGCCCATGTATGCCTAAGTTTAGGGTCCATCACAATGAATTCATCTTTTAAGTGGAACAATTTTCTGTTTTAAATTCACTCACTAATCAAAAATCAGCACACGTGAGCCCCACTGGAAGAAGTTGCCAGGAAAGTTCTGTTGTGGGTCCACCAACTTCCACCGTAGCAGATAGACTGATTGGGTGCTAAGATCCATTTTTCTTTTTGATTTTGCTAACTCTCAGTGGCTTAGAATTTGCTTAGTTCTCAATCGACTTCTGCCATAGGACTGCAACCTGACTTGTAACTGAGGTTTTTTTAGTTGTAAGTAAACAGGGTTTTAACTTTGAAAAAAGTTTGAACCGTTGGATTGACTCGTGATTTGTTGTCATGAGTTGCAACACGGGTCGCAGTTGACTTGGACAGTTGAATTGCTTTGTGATTTGTTCTAGTTCATGCTACTAAGGGAGTTGCAACATTCGCTGTGATTAAAATTCAATGACGTCATCTGACTGAAAATTAGGAAGTCACGCCCTTTTTCTAAAATTTGCATCATTGTTTAATTTTTAAAGTAATGCTTGTGGTGCGTCAAGCCGTCAACACGGGCATGCCCACGCTATATGTTTTGGAAAATTAAAATCCTTGTGAGATTCGTGTAAACCAAAGAGATATACTTTAAAACTTCACGATACTTATAGTGAAGATTAATACACACATGAGGAAGACGCCAAGACACTCATTTGGCTAGAAGATCGAGAGACCATTTTCACATTCGAAACCTTTCGAAGGGAGCTGAATAAAAGGCTCGTAGAAATTAACGTAGTGCCTTGGCAGCGACGGTGATGACGTGACAGAGTGGCTGGAAGAGAGGATGAAATGGTACGATCGGAACAAGATATCGTGGATGGGTACGTACGAACTGCGAAGGGTACGGTCGAATGATTAGCGCGAGGTACGGATAGCACTATGGGTTAGGTAGCACGCCACTTCCTCCTCCCATTTCTTAATGATCTTGTTAAAGAAACAGGTCCGAGTGATTCTTGGGCATCTTTCCAGGTCGTAATCGATATCTGCTCTTGTACTTCTATGGATCATGTATACATGCAGGGCACCCTTTCCCGCTTTCAAGTGTTAATATTCTTTTGAGAGAATATACATAACAATGCATAATCCATCCAGGGTTCTAACTAGATAATTGTAGTAATTTTACCCGCAAAAAAATTGTAGTAATTTGCCAGCTGTTTCATAAATAGTTCTGTTATTTCAGTGTAATCCGGTTTTTCCAAAGAACCATGGGCATGCCTCTGCATAAGTTACTCACTCCAGTCCAAAACAAATGTAGTAATTTTTTCTAAATGTGAATTTGTCTACACAGTAAAGATCGTACATATACATTCATAGCTAGATAAAGTTATAACACTTATTATAGAATGGAGGTCGTAGTAAAAAATACACAAATCCATCTACGAAAATAGATAGATTTGGTCAGTGTTCCTTCCAATCTACACTTCTCTTCATCGGTGATGGTTGCTGCTCTCTTGTGCTGGTCCTTTGGGGCTTATTACGACGAGTTCTCGTTCATCTACTACAACAAACTCTGCTATGATAAGTTTTGCCCGGCTCTAATGAGGGAGGGGCAAGGACGGCGGCACGCCTTAGGCTCGTTCGAGTGTTTGTGGTCGTCGCTAGGTGATTCAAGGATTTGTTTGCAATTTTTATTACTCTTGAGATTTCTTGTACTGCTCTAAAGTTTATAAATATATCATTGCACTTTTCACAAAATAACAAATAAAAATAGCATGTCAATGTTTTAAATTTACCGATCTTGTGCGTCAACGGTAAGGTCGATGATAGTATGGACAAAACAAGACAGAATGTATGATCAAAAGAAGATATTATATTCTTCATGGATGAGTGCGAAGGGTAAGGTACAAATGGATGAATGTGGCAAGGTATGGTACGGATGGCACTAGGTACTAACAACAAACTGTTTGTTTACTCCCTACTGCACAAAATATGTATTCCGCATTTGAAACATTCTTGTTGTTTATATAAAAACTTTTTTGTGGGGAGTAAAAATATCCAATTTCCATATATACAGACTTAACTTTTATTTTTATGAGGTTCGTGCAAACGAAAGATATACTCCATAAAACTCATAGTGCCATGGTGGAAATTTAATCTAGCAAGTCAAGAAAATTCCTATGCATGTACATATATGTCCTCATTTACCGAAAGAGGAGCCTTATTTCCCAAGAAGAAGGGACATGTAGAAATTACTAAGCTTCGTGCTTGGGCGTCCACGTTGATGACAGAGTGGAGCACGGAAGAGGACGAGACAGTACAATATTGTATTTTTCATTGATAAATGCATAGGATATGGTACGGTTGAATGAATGTGACCAAATACGTTAGGGTGCAAACAATAAAATGGTTACGCTCTTCAGGGATAATTTTCCTTAGTTACTTGGATCATGCTAGGATGCCAAGATGATACAGTTCAATATTTATCTTATTTAATACGCCAATGCATGAATGAGTCAAGTGGCTAGTTGTACTTTTGGTAATTGTTCAATTCCAAGAAATTTTGAGAGCATCTTCAATAGCCCGATCCAAATGTACTGCGCAGTGATCTTTTGTGACTGGGCTGTCAAAATATGCGTCTAATCCAGTGTTTAGTGGTATCCGAAAGAGTGAGATCACTGGTCAGCTCACCAGTGTGAGTTCTGATCCAGTGTGCATCTTCTAGGAACTGATTTAGCTATAAACTCAAACAGCTAGGTCCATCTCGAAGATTAGGCTGAACTTCATCTTGGGGTTAACTTAGTTAGGTGGATTCCTGGATATTGTTGTGATGAAGGAGAGTGTGTGTTGTGATATCCTGTAAGTTGAGAGTGTCTCTATAGGTTTGTAGAGTTTGCGCGATTTTGCTTAATCCCACTAAATAGCCTTTGACCTTCTTTGCATCCTCTAAGTCCTCTTCGTGCCTTAAGTACAAAGGATGACTGGTCGATGAAGCTTATACGTTTTGAATTCTTGTTAAATATGAACCCGTACTTATTGCTACTTTGAGATAATACCAAGTAGATATGAAGACATGTTCGATGAAGAACGACGCTAGCAAGGATACGTCATTTGGTTATCTTCAGTATTCTTAGCCCCATTTGTATTCTTGTTCGTACTTAGATGTATTTGGCTTTATGTATGATTTTTTGATCTTTGTATTTTATACATTTGTATTCTGGACTTATTAAAGTCATTATTGTTGTTGTAATATAAGTTCTTTTGTGGGCTATGTCATGACTTGTTGTAATGATTAGTACTTGTGATTGATTCCACGCGCATCACGTACATTTTTCGAAGTGTACGAGTCACTTGGTGGCTGATACGTCTCCGACGTATCGATAATTTCTTATGTTTCATGCCACATTATTGATGATACCTACATATTTTATGCATACTTTATGTCATATTTATGCATTTTTCGGCACTAACCTATTAACGAGATGCCGAAGAGCTAGTTGCTGTTTTCTGCTGTTTTTGGTTTCAGAAATCCTAGTAAGGAAATATTCTCGGAATTGGACGAAATCAACGCCCAGGGACCTATTTTGCCACGAAGCTTCCAGAAGACCGAAGAGGAGACGAAGTGGGGCCACGAGGTGGCCAAACACCAGGGCGGCGCGGCCCAGCCCTTGGCCGTGCCGGCCTGTGGTGTGGGGCCCTCGTGCGCCCCCCTGACCTGCCGTTCCGCCTACATATAGGGTGTGTTTGGTAGTCCGGGTGAACACAGATTTACTCTCCCACTTGAGATATGGTGAACTCATACAAGTTGGGTTGAGATTTTGTGATGTGTTTGGCACCTCGTATGTGCTGAGATAGGATGAATCGATACTTTCTTTGGAGGCATATGTGGACTGAGATAGACCCAAAAACTAGAAATTTCAGAGAGGTCCAGATTTTTACACAAAACCCCCTAAGTAGACAAATAAAAAGCAATCAGGTCCGGTGCTCATCTCCACCACGCCATGGATGCCTGGGAGCACTACGCCGGCGGCGACGGCGGGCGGTCGGCTGTGGCGGGCGCCGCGGAGTTTGGCGGTGGAGTGCGGTCGGCGACGGCGCGTGGCGCGGCGGCCCGTGGCGCGGCGGCGCGTGGGATTTCTGTCGTCCTAGCGCGTGGAGGGCGGCCTGCGGCGGCGCGTGGCAGTAGGCCGGCGGCGGAAACGTGATGAGGAGGGCGGGCGCGACGTCCGGTGTTGTTGCGCCGGGGATCTCCGGAGAATACGGCAGCCGGCGTCATCTATGGCAGCCGGCTCGGGGGTTGGTTTCGGGAGAGGAGGCGCTGCCTCGTTCGGGTGAGAGAAAATGTGAGGTGAGATAGGTGGGGAGTGGGGGTCTGGGGGTGCGGGGGGCGCGCGGATGGAGAGTTTTGCGGGATGAGTTCGCCCAGGCTGACTTGTGAAGCTCGATTTGAGCTTCACAACCCGGCCTGGCTGAGAGGGCTTTTTCGTATGAGGTGAGCTAAGCTGAGATGGACCGACTCAGTCTAACAAACAATGGATGGTTGATTCAGATCAGCTGAGATGAGAATATCTGGGTTCCCCCAGGCTACCAAACACACCCATAGTCTTCGTCGCGAAACCCCCAGTACCGAGAGCCACGATACGGAAAACCTTCCAGAGACGCCGCCGCCGCCAATCCCATCTCGGGGGATTCAGGAGATCGCCTCCGGCACCCTGCCGGAGAGGGGAATCATCTCCCGGAGGACTCTTCACCGCCATGGTCGCCTCCGGAGTGATGAGTGAGTAGTTCCCCCCTGGACTATGGGTCCATAGCCGTAGCTAGATGGTCGTCTTCTCCTTATGTGCTTCATTGTTGGGTCTTGTGAGCTGCCTAACATGATCAAGATCATCTATACGTAATGCTATATGTTGTGTTTGTTGGGATCCGATGGATAGAGAATACTATGTTATGTTGATTATCAATCTATTACCTATGTGTTGTTTATGATCTTGCATGCTCTCCGTTGTTAGTAGAGGCTACGGCCAAGTTTTTGCTAGTAACTCCAAGAGGGAGTATTTATGCTCGATAGTGGGTTCATGCCTCCATTAAATGCAGGGACAGTGACGAGAAAGTTCTAAGGTTGTGGATGTGTTGTTGCCACTAGGGATAAAACATTGATGCTATGTCCGGGGATGTAGTTATTGATTACATTACGCATCATACTTAATGCAATTGTCTGTTGCTTGCAACTTAATACCGGAAGGGGTTCGGATGATAACCTGAAAGTGGACTCTTTAGGCATAGATGCATGCTGGATAGCGGTCTATGTACTTTGTCGTAATGCCCAATTAAATCTCACTATACTCATCATATCATGTATGTGCATGGTCATGCCCTCTCTATTTGTCAATTGCCCAACTGTAATTTGTTCACCCAACATGCTATTTATCTTATGGGAGAGACACCACTAGTGAGCTGTGGACCCCGGTCCATTCTTTTACATCAAATACAATCTACTGCAATACTTGTTCTACTTGTTTTCTGCAAACAATCATCATCCACACTATACATCTAATCCTTTGTTACAGCAAGTCGGTGAGATTGACAACCTCAGCTGTTTCGTTGGGGCAAAGTACTTTGGTTGTGTTGTGCGGGTTCCACGTTGGCGCCGGAATCCCTGGTGTTGCGCCGCACTACATCACGCCGCCATCAACTTTCAACGTGCTTCTTGGCTCCTACTGGTTCGATAAACCTTGGTTTCTTACTGAGGGAAAACTTGCCGCTGTACGCATCACACCTTCCTCTTGGGGTTTCCAACGGTCTCGTGCTATACGCGTATCAAGACTGTTTTCTGGTGCCGTTGCCGGGGACCTGAAGAAAAGTTACACCACAGAGATCTCTAACTCCCACGTCAACTTTGTGCCAGCAACTGTTTTCTGGCGCTGTTGCCAGGGAGATCAAGACACGCTGCAAGGGGAGTCTCCACAATCCAATCTCTTTACTTTGTTTTTGTCTTGCTTTATTTTATTTACTACTTTGTTTGCTGCATTATATCAAAATACAAAAAAATTAGTTGCTAGTTTTACTTTATTTACTGTCTTGCACACTATATCAAAAACATAAAAAAATTAGTTACTTGCATTTACTTTATCTAGTTTGCTTTATTTACTATTGCTAAAATGAGTAATCCTGAAGTTGAAGTTCGTTCGTTTAAGCAACAAGGGGGAGAATGTTTAAAAGATGCTTGGTATAGAATTAGTGATTCCCATAATAGGTGCACTAAGAAACACTCCACCACTATCCTACTCAGGAATTTTTATGTTGGTATCTCTAGCTGGAATAGGTATGTCCTTGATTGTCTCGCGGGAGGTAACTTCCTAGGCGCTCCTGCTTTAGAAGCTAGTTGCATTATTGAGAGTCTATTTGGAATACCACCTGTTAATGAAGTTAAAATTGAAATCTCTCTTGAAGATATCATGAAAAAGTTGGAAACCCTAGAGCAAAACCTTCAAAGTATTAATACTAATTTGGGAGCATTACTTGATAGCACTGATAAACTTGATAAATCTCTAGGAGGAATTAATGAAAGAGTTGCCATTTTAGAATCTAGTGCTATTCATGATAATCAAACCCAAAGGATTAGTGAACTTGAAGAGGCTATGGGAACATTGGGTTCAACCTTTTCATCTATAAAGTTTAGGGAGAAAGCTTATGTGGGTAAGGAGCAAAAGTTCATGTATGTCTCTAAGGGGCCTAAACCGAAAAGCTATTATAGGCCTAAAATTGATAAAGCTCTTAAAACCACTATAGATAAGGGAGCATCTAAGATACCTAATGGGATAAATTTTGAAAATGATGTTGATGCTTCATCTCTTGATAATACTTGATACACACTTTCTGCGCCTAGCTGAAAGGCGTTAAAGAAAAGCGCTTATGGGAGACAACCCATGTTTTTACTACAGTATTTTTATTTTATATTTGAGTCTTGGAAGTTGTTACTACTGTAGCAACCTCTCCTTATCTTAGTTTTGTGCATTGTTGTGCCAAGTAAAGTCGTTGATAGTAAGGTTCATACTAGATTTGGATTACTGCGCAGAAACAGATTTCTTTGCTGTCACGAATCTGGGCCTAATTCTCCGTAGGTAACTCAGAAAATTATGCCAATTTACGTGAGTGATCCTCAGATATGTACGCAACTTTCATTCAATTTGATCATTTTCATTTGAGCAAGTCTGGTGCCTCTTTAAAATTCGTCTTTACGAACTGTTCTGTTTTGACAGATTCTGCCTTTTATTTCGCATTGCCTGTTTTGATATGCTTGATGGATTTTTCGATTCCATTAACTTTCAGTAGCTTTGTGCAATGTCCAGAAGTGTTAAGAATGATTATGTCACCTCTGAGCATGTAAATTTTGATTGTGCACTAACCCTCTAATGAGTTGTTTTGAGTTTGGTGTGGAGGAAGTTTTCAAGGATCAAGAGAGGGAGATGATACAATATGATCAAGGAGAGTGAAAGCTCTAAGCTTGGGGATGCCCCGGTGGTTCACCCCTGCATATTTCAAGAAGACTCAAGCGTCTAAGCTTGGGGATGCCCAAGGCATCCCCTTCTTCATCGACAACATTATCAGGTTACTCCCCTGAAACTATATTTTTATTCCATCACATCTTATGTACTTTGCTTGAAGCGTCGGTTTGTTTTTGTTTTTGTTTTTGTTTGAATAAAATGGATCCTAGCATTCTTTGTGTGGGAGAGAGACACGCTCCGCTGTTGCATATGGACAAATATGTCCTTAGGCTTTACTCATAGTATTCATGGCAAAAGGTTGAATCTTCTTCGTTAAATTGTTATATGGTTGGAATAGGGAAATGCTACATGTATTAATTGCTAAAATGTCTTGGATAATGTGATACTTGGCAATTGTTGTGCTCATGTTTAAGCTCTTGCATCATATACTTTGCACCTATTAATGAAGAAATACATAGAGCTTGCTAAAATTTGGTTTGCATAATTGGTCTCTCTAAAGTCTAGATAATTTATAGTATTGAGTTTGAACAACAAGGAAGACGGTGTAGAGTCTTATAATGTTTACAATATGTCTTTTATGTGAGTTTTGCTGCACCGCTTCATCCTTGTGTTTGTTTCAAATAACCTTACTAGCCTAAGCCTTGTATCGAGAGGGAATACTTCTCATGCATCCAAAATCCTTGAGCCAACCACTATGCCATTTGTGTCCACCATACCTACCTACTACATGGTATTTCTCCGCCATTCCAAAGTAAATTGCTTGAGTGCTACCTTTAAAATTTCTATCCTCTACCTTTACAATATATAGCTCATGGGACAAATAGCCTAAAAACTATTGTGGTATTGAATATGTACTTATGCACTTTATCTCTTATTAAGTTGCTTGTTGAGCGATAACCATGTTCCTGGGGACGCCATCAACTACTCTTTGTTGAATATCATGTGAGTTGCTATGCATGTCCGTCTTGTCTGAAGTAAGGGAGATTTACCACTTATTTAATGGTTAGAGCATGCATATTGTTAGAGAAGAACATTGGGCCGCTAACTAAAGCCATGAATCATGGTGGAAGTTTCAGTTTTGGACATATATCCTCAATCTCATATGAGAACATTAATTGTTCCTACATGCTTATGCATTAAAGAGGAGTCCATTATCTGTTGTCTATGTTGTCCCGGTATGGATGTCTAAGTTGAGAATAATCAATACGAGAAATCCAATGCGAGCTTTCTCCTTAGACCTTTGTACAGGCGGCATAGAGGTACCCCTTTTTGACACTTGGTTAAAACATGTGCATTGCGATGATAATCCCGGTAATCCAAGCTAATTAGGACAAGGTGCGGACACTATTAGTATACTATGCATGAGGCTTGCAACTTGTAAGATATAATTTACATAACACATATGCTTTATTACTACCGTTGACAAAATTGTTTCTTGTTTTCAAAACCAAAGCTCTAGCACAAATATAGCAATCAATGCTTCCCTCTGTGAAGGGCCTTTCTTTTACTTTTATGTTGAGTCAGTTCACCTATTTCTCTCCACCTCAAGAAGCAAACACTTGTGTGAACTGTGCATTGATTCTTACATACTTGCATATTGCACTTGTTATATTACTTTGCATTGACAACTATCCATGAGATATACATGTTACAAGTTGAAAGCAACCGCTGAAACTTAATCTTCCTTTGTGTTGCTTCAATACCTTTACTTTGAATTATTGCTTTATGAGTTAACTCTTATGCAAGACTTATTGATGTTTGTCTTGAAGTACTATTCATGAAAAGTCTTTGCTTTATGATTCATTTGTTTACTCATGTCATTACCATTGTTTTGATCGCTGCATTCATTACATATGCTTACAATAGTATGATCGAGGTTATGATGGCATGTCACTCCAGAAATTATCTTTGTTATCGTTTACCTGCTCGGGACGAGCAGAAACTAAGCTTGGGGATGCTGATACGTCTCCGACGTATCGATAATTTCTTATGTTCCATGCCACATTATTGATGATACCTACATGTTTTATGCATATTTTATGTCATATTTATGCATTTTCCGGCACTAACCTATTAACGAGATGCCGAAGAGCCGATTCTTGTTTCTCGCTGTTTTTGGTTTCAGAAATCCTAGTAAGGAAATATTCTCGGAATTGGACGAAATCAACGCCCAGGGGCCTATTTTGCCACGAAGCTTCCAGAAGACCGAAGATGGGACGAAGTGGGGCCACGAGGTGGCCAAACACCAGGGCGGCGCGGCCCAGCCCTTGGCCGCGCCGGCCTGTGGTGTGGGGCCCTCGTGCGGCCCCCTGACCTGCCCTTCCGCCTACATATAGTCTTCGTCGCGAAACCCCCAGTACCGAGAGCCACGATATGGAAAACCTTCCAGAGACGCCGCCGCCGCCAATCCCATCTCGGGGGATTCGGGAGATCGCCTCCGGCACCCTGCCGGAGAGGGGAATCATCTCCCGGAGGACTCTTCACCGCCATGGTCGCCTCCGGAGTGATGAGTGAGTAGTTCACCCCTGGACTATGGGTCCATAGCGGTAGCTAGGTGGTCGTCTTCTCCTTATGTGCTTCATTGTCGGGTCTTGTGAGCTGCCTAACATGATCAAGATCATCTATCTGTAATGCTATATGTTGTGTTTGTTGGGATCCGATGGATAGAGAATACTATGTTATGTTGATTATCAATCTATTACCTATGTGTTGTTTATGATCTTGCATGCTCTCCGTTGTTAGTAGAGGCTCTGGCCAAGTTTTTGCTAGTAACTCCAAGAGGGAGTATTTATGCTCGATAGTGGGTTCATGCCTCCATTAAATGCGGGACGAGTGACAGAAAGTTCTAAGGTTGTGGATGTGCTGTTGCCACTAGGGATAAAACATTGATGCTATGTCCGAGGATGTAGTTATTGATTACATTGCGCACCATACTTAATGCAATTGTCTGTTGCTTGCAACTTAATACCGAAAGGGGTTCGGATGATAACCTGAAAGTGGACTTTTTAGGCATAGATGCATGCTGGATAGCGGTCTATGTACTTTGTCGTAATGACCAATTAAATCTCACTATACTCATCATATCATGTATGTGCATGGTCATGCTCTCTCTATTTGTCAATTGCCCAACTGTAATTTGTTCACCCAACATGCTATTTATCTTATGGGAGAGACACCACTAGTGAACTGTGGACCCCGGTCCATTCTTTTACATCAAATACAATCTACTGCAATACTTGTTCTACTGTTTTCTACAAACAATCATCATCCACACTATATATATAATCCTTTGTTACAGCAAGCCGGTGAGATTGACAACCTCACTGTTTCGTTGGGGCAAAGTACTTTGGTTGTGTTGTGCAGGTTCCACGTTGGCGCCGGAATCTCTGGTGTTGCGCCGCACTACATCTCGCCGCCATCAACCTTCAACGTGCTTCTTGGCTCCTACTGGTTCGATAAACCTTGGTTTCTTACTGAGGGAAAACTTGCCGCTGTACGCATCACACCTTCCTCTTGGGGTTCCCAACGGTCGCGTGCTGTACGCGTATCGGTGGCGCGTCTCCTAAAATCGATGTTGTGCGGATTTTGGAGGAAACATTTAAATCCGCATAGTACCGGTTTTGTGGCGGCACGAAGGAACCACCAAACGTTTGCGAAAACCGATATTGTGCGGATTTTGGCAAAAATGCTAGAATTTGCATAGTACCGGTTTTGGGGCACCACATCGGCGGTGAGCACGCACTGCGGGTCGGAAGGGAGCATGCAAACCACCGGCCACGACGGAAGGCCCAGCGAGTGCCGCTGGTGCAGCGAGTGGATCACCAGGAGGATGGCCACAACCACGAGCACCTCCACCACCTTCTACAACTTCGGGAGTAGGGTAATCTAACTACGTGCAAGGCACCACTCACTAACACAACCAACACCATGCCGACACGCGGAAAGACCACCATGCCGCTGTCACCGACGGTTGCCAAAGCGGTTACACTGACTACATGTGAGAGCATCTCCAACAGAGCCCGTAAATCCCGCTGGAACTGAATTTTTCAGGCGGATTTACGGGTTCGGGCCGAAAGTGGCGCATAAGAGCGCCTGAATCGGTGGGCCGGCCTGTATCAGAAGTTTGGGGGCCCGAGAAACTGGACTGTCGACCCATATATATACAGGCCGTGGAGGGGGTAGGGTTCCAAAACCCTACTCCCTCCGCCGCGCACCCGGTTGGACTTCCAGCGAGCAATCGCGGAGCCACCGCCGCTTCTCCTCTCTCTCCACCACCACCGTGACCGCATGGCCGGGGCGAACAACGGAGGCAGGGGAGGCGGGAGGATTGGCGGGAGCAACCCCCCCCCCCCCCCCGTCTTCCAGTCCGAGGCCTTGCGGCGCAAATGGAATCGCATCGAAGGCGCTCGAAAGCGGAGCGCGCGGCGCTAGACCAACTGGGGTCTGACGCCGCCGGGGAAGCTCGCGCGCTATGCAAATAGCGGCGAGGGTCGTCCTCGGCCGCGTCCGGAGGTGCGTTGTGGCGGCCCGCCTCGGACAGCAGCGACGAGGAGGAGGAGGTGCCGTAGGAGGAGGTGCCGGTGCGCACCCTCCAGCTGCAGTCCGGGGACTTCGTCCTCAACGACGAGGAGGAGGCGACGATGGTCCAGCAGGTGGCCGTCATCTCCGCTGCCGAGGCGCGCGCTTCCGCCGCGAGGAAGCGGAAGCCGTCCGTGCCGTGCACGAGTACGAGGCCGCGCAGAAGGAGGCGGCCGTCCGCCGCGTGAAGCAGGAGGACGTCGACCTCGACTCCGAGTAGGCCGCCTCAAATGCAATGTATCTATCAATCGTATCTATCGAATTATACCTAAATATAGTTGAATTTCAGTTCTACTGCTTGTTTGCGATGATCACTTTATCGGCAATTTTGAAATCGACGTTTTTCGGTTTCAAATACGGGTGCTGGGTGCTGTTCTGCGCCACTCTAAAAAAACGCTCGCTTTTTGTTTTTCGGGAGAATGAACTCATTTTTTCGGTTTGGAAGAATAAGAGCTCTACTAGAGATGCTCTAAGACGCCTCTCACAAACACGACCAGCACCACGCCGCCATCGGGCCAGGCCCGCTTGGGCATGTAATATCTTTTTTATGAACCAAAAAATCAGATCATCATTCATCCGTCAGAACTCACAGCCCTTACAAGAACAAAACTATTCCAGACTCGAAACAATATCTATCTACTGCTTCACCACAGATAAATCATCATGTGTGAAACCAAAAACCAATACCAATGGTGATACGCTATCGGTTGGATGGACGTGATGGATCATCGCACGACGGCTCGTCGGCGCGCGGCCATGGCACTCATCCAAACAATTAAGGCGACAAAAATGCTTCTCCCCTTGCCACCTTACAGGTCCCGCGGGCGATCAGCTATGCCTAGCTCGATCACCAGTTCACTGAGGCGCTCCTCCTGCCCCCGGCCGCGCTCCAGCGGCGCTGCCTGGACTCGGCGGCAGGAAGGAGCTCGGCGATGGTGGCGACGAAGTCCTCCTCGCGGCATGGGATGCGGAGCCCGCCAGCCTGGCCGAACCCGAACTCCTCGGCGGCAAGCTCCATGAGAGCCCGGAACGCCGGCTGGCAGAGGAGGCTCATGGGCACCACAAAGCGCCGCGCCTCAGCGCCCACATACACCGCGAAGTACCCCTTGGGCACCGACGCCGTCTCGCCGTCGACGAGCAGCGCTGAACGCAGGCTCTGGCCGTCCCTCTCCGGCGACGACGACTTCCTCCCGCCCAGCTTGGGTGCCCGGAAGTACCCCATCGTCAACATAGTGTCCCCTCGAGGAAATGAACCAAGATCGAAGCTTTCCGTGCCAAGAAACGGCGACACGATCTTGGTTGGGTGAATGGGTGTGCTGTGTGCAAGAGCTGGGAGTGCTCGGCGATCTTGGCTCTGCTCCAAGAAGCTCGTTGGGAGGGGATTAAGAGGAGGAGGAGGAGGAGGAGGATGAGGAATGGGGAGGGATCAAAGCATGTGATGGCTTGGGGTTCTTGTGCAGCATGTGTAGTTATATACTTATATTGTGGCTGCTGAGGTTGGTCAGGTTTTGAGGACAAGGCGAGGAGTCTTCATAGCTGGAGCCTTGTAGCAAGTGTGGAATTCTGTATACGCTTCGAAACCGACCCATTGATTGCTACGCGTACGCCGCACATGACCGATTTGGCGTCCTCTTCATGTGGGTAGCCAAATGTGTATAGTATTATTAGCATCAAGTTATTATTCGCTAACCGGCGCACATTATACTGGGTCAATATATAGTTTGTGTTCATATATGTTCTTCAATAATTTTCTTTTGTTATGTCGATCCATGTAGGCTGGGTTCAATGATTCGGTTCAAGATTTATCTTATTTTGTTGTGGAATGAACGACTCAATTAGCTAGTATTGCTGTAGGTGTATCAGGCTTTAAATAGCTGGCTATAGGCTATAGCCGCGGCCTCCTAAAACTTCTATATCTCGGCTATAGCCTGGCTATAGCCGGTTAGTTAAGGATTTTAGCATCTTTAGCCAGTCTATAGCAGTTAGCCCATCATGCAGGAAAGGCTATTACCGGCTATTTAAAACAGAGGTAACAGCTAGCTAGCTAAGCTGTTCTTCGGGCAGTTCGTTGTTTCAGTTACTTCCATGAGTGTAAAACAATCGAGTCAATGACGTGTGTTCATATGTGTTCTCCAATATTTTCGCTAAGTTGTTTGAATCAAAGTAGGCCAGAGGGTGCTAGGATGATTCAATTCAATATTTATCTTATTTTTTTCTGGGGAATGAACGAGTCAATTAGCTAGCTGGGAGTCTCAGATAGCTGTTTCAGACCTTCAGTTATCCAGGTTTTTTCAAAGAAGCATGGCCCATATATGCCTAAGCTTAGGGTCCATTACAATGAATCCATCTTTTAAGTGGAACATTTTTCTGTTTTAAATTCACTCGCTAATCAAAATTAGCACCCGTGCGTCCTGGGGAAAAAGTTGCTAGGAAAATTTTGTTGTGGGTCTAGCAACTTGGACCGTAGCATTTTTTTTCCGGCTTTGCTAACTCTGAGTCGATTGAGAATTAGTTTAGCTCTTAGTCGACTTCTAAACCATAGGATTAAAGTGTGATACGTGGGCAACGTGATCTGCAACTAACAATTTTTTAGTAGTAAATAAGGTCTCGACTTATAAAAAAATTGTTCGGTCCGTTGCATTGCCTCGTTATTCGGTCTAGTCACAAGTTGCAACATGGATTGTAACTGACTTGGACTGTTGGATTGCTTGTGATTCGTGCTACTAGTGAGTTGCAACATTGGTTGCGACCAAGATTCGACGATATCAGCTAACTGAGAGTTAGGGAGTCACACTTTTTTTTCAAAAATTTGCATCAGCGTTTAATTTTCAAATTGACGCTCGTGGTTGCATCAGGGGGTGATATGTTTTGGAAAAATAAAAGCAGAAAGCTAACTTATCTTCTTGTAAGATTCGTGTAAACCAAGAGATATATACTTAAAACTTCACGGAATTTATAGTGAAGATTAATACACACATGAGGAAGACGCCAAGACACTCATTCGGCTATCGAGAAACTATTTTCACATTCAAAACCTTTCGAAGGGAGCTGAAGAAAAGGCTCGTAGAAATTAACGTCATGCCTTGGCGGTGACGGTGATGACATGGTAGAGTGGCTGGAAGAAGGGACGAAATGGTGATATTGTAGATGGGTACGTACGAACCGCGAAGGGTACAGTCGAATGAGTGGCGCGAGGTACGGATGGCACTATGGACACTACTAGAAAAAGGCCTAACCGTAAGATCACTAGCAGTGGCGCACCCCTCTAGTGGTGCGCCACTGCTATTTAGCAGTGGCGCACCAAAAACAGGTGCTCCACTGCTATGAAAATACTAGTGGCGCACCATAACAACAATGCGCCATTGCTATACATTTTTTATAATCCAGCCCCACCCCAGACTTAGCAGTGACGCACCTATATTAGGTGCGCCACTACTATCTCAACTAGTAGTGGCGCACCTGTAAGTAGTGCGCCATTGCTAAATGTGAGGCAAGGTTATAAATCAGGTTCAGGGTTAGCAGTGATGCACCACATATATGTGCTATATGTGCGCCACTACTACCTCAAATAGCAGTGGAGCACTTACATGTGGTGCGCCACTATACTACACACCCACCGGCCCAATCCCCACCCAGCACCACGCGCCCCACCACGGACACGCCTCCACGCGTGCCCACCCACCGCACCACCCCGACGCCTCCTCTCTCCAATTTGGGTCGCACCAAAGTCCCCAACCCCTCCGCCCGCACTGCCAAGTCCCCAACCGCACCACCCAGACGCCTCCTCTCTCCGCGTCCAAATCCGCCAAGTCCCCAACCCCTCCACCGTCGCTTCCTGCGGCAAATCGACCGCGCCTGCGCCGCCTCTCCTCGCGCTCTTCCTCGAGCCCAGCCTCCAACTGGCCCCGACCGGTCCCTGCCCCTGGAGACGCCGCGACCCGGACCTCGTCGCCGCCGACTTCTTCAACACCCGCCTCTCCCGCCACGGCGACGCCGACGCTGCCGGGTGGGAGATCCAGTCCCAGCCTCTCCCGCCACGGTGACGCCGATGCTACCTCATCCTCCACAAGGTGAGCAGGAGCGCCGCGTACAGCCCTCTGACGCACGCCCTGGATCTGTACCTCCACCACACCGAACTTCAGTTCTACACCCTCCCCTCCGAAGATGGGCCGGCGCCGTCCCGCGTGGTCTGCGTCATCCACGAGCGCGGGCGGTAGGAGCGCGCCGCAGCATTCTCGTATGACACCATGGAGTGGCAATTTTTCCCGAAGAATCCGCTGCCGCTGCCCGGAGGGGCCGGGACAGGCAGGGCATTGCGTGGGCTCATCTGGTGGCTAAACTGGATGTGTGCCCGCGCCCGCGGCAGTGGAGCCCAAGTCCCCCAAATCGGTCGTTGCCGTGATGCGCTCCAGGAAGGTGCCTCCTCAACGCCACCGAGCACCACCGCCGGCGTGGAGAATTCCGACCGCCTCCAACACGCGCCAGGAGATGCTGCAGGTCGGGATCCGGCCCAACACGCAGCCAAGCACCTCGCGTTCAACGCCGCCGAGCACCACCGCCGGCGTAGTCGATTCGATCCGATCCGATCTGGATCTGGATCTAACTTTTTGCGTCCAGGCCCCTGTAATTTTGGACATTAGATTAGAGTTGTAATGACGTTTTTGCGTCCAGGCCCCTGTAATATGTGATATATGGATTAGATATGGATATCATGTTTTGCACACAGACCCCTGTATATATTTGAAATCAACCCGCAGCTCATTGGACGTGGTGGCCAGCCTATATTTTTTAATGAAACAATCGTACCGGTGGCGCACGGTGAAGTAATCCAGTGCGCTACTGTTAGCAAGTAGTAGTGGCGCACCACCTACTGCGCCATTGGTATGTCACATAGTAGTGGCGCACCACTAGTGCGCCACTACTAAAAGTTAGCAGTGGCGTGATATTAGTGGCGCACCACTAGTGCGCCACTGATGTCTAAAATAGGTGCGCCACTGATGTCTAAAATAGGTGCGCCACTGATAACTGTTTTCCTAGTAGTGGGGTTAGGTGTAGCACGCCACTTCCTCCTCTCTTTTCTTAATGATCTTTCTAAAGAAATAGATCCAAGTGATTCTTAGGTATCTTTCCAGGTCGTAATCGATATCTGCTCTTGTACTTCTGTGGGTCATGTATACACGCACGGCACCCTTTCCCACTGTCAAGAGTTAATATACTATTGAGAGAATATGTATATAACAATGCATAATCCATCCAGGTTTCTAACTGGATAGCTGTAGTAATTTGCTTGATGTTTCCTTAAACAGTTATGTTGTTTCAGTGTAATCCGGATTTTCCGAAGAAGCATGGGCATGGCTCGTGCATAAGTTACTCACTCCGGTTCAAAATAAATCTTTTTCTAAATGCAAATTTATCCACACACTAAAATAGGTCTATAAACATTTGTAGCTAGATAAAGTTATTACACTTATTCTAGAATGGAGGTCGTACTTAAAATACACAAATCCATCTATCAAAATAGCTAGATTTGGTCACTGGTTCTTCCAATCTACACTTCTCTTTATCGGCGATGGTTGCTACTCTCCTACACTTGTCATTTGGGCTTAGTACGACGAGTTCTCGTATGTCTACTACAACAAACTCTACTATGATAAGTTTTTCCCGGCTCTAATGAGGGCGAGGGGAGAGGACAGCGGCGCGCCTTAGGCTCATTCGAGTGTTTATAGTCGTCGCTAGGTGGTTCAAGGATTTATTTGTAATTTTATTACTCTTGAGATTTCTTGTATTGCTCTTAAAATTTATGAATATATCGGCGGAGTTTTCTAAAAATAAAAAAACATGTCAATGTTTCAAATTTACCGAGCTTGTGCATCAGCGGTGACATCGATGATAGGATGGACAAAAGAAGATGCAAGGTGCGATCGAAAAAAGATATTGTATTCTTCATGGATTAGTACGAAGGGTAAGGTACAGAGGGATAAATGTGGCAAGGTACGGATGGCACTAGGTACTAACAACAAACTTTTTGTATACTCCCTACTACACAAAATATGTATTCCGCATTTGAAACATCGTTGTTTTTTTATATAAGAACATACCTTTTTGTGGGGAGGAAAAATATCCAATTGCCATATATAGAAACTTAACGGTTATTTAATGAGGTCTGTGCAAACGAAAGATATACTCCATGAAACTCATGGTGCCATGGTGGAAATTTAATCTAGCAAGTCAAGAAAATGACACGAATCTATGCATGTATAAAACAGAGGCCTTATTTCCCAAGAAGAAGGGGCGTGTAGAAATTACCAAGCTTTGTGCATCAGCGGCCATGTTGATGACAGAGTGGAGCCTGGAAGAAGACATACAGTACAATATTGTATTTTTCATTGATGAATTCACAGGGTAAGGTACGGTTGAATGAATGTGATCAAGTACGTTAGGGTGTTCTCTTAGTTATTTGGATCAGGCTAGGATGCCAACAAGATGATACAGTTCAATATTTATCTTATTTAATATGCCAATGCATGAATGAGTCAAGTGGCTAGCTGTACTTTTGGTAGGTGTTCAATTTCAAGCAATTTTGATGCTACACTCTCAGTAATCGGGGATTTTTTCGAAGAAGCATGGCCTATTGATGCCTAAATTAAAAGTGGAGAAATCCACCTTTCAAGCGGAACATGTTTCACTTCTAAGTTCACTGACGTCAACTAACACTGGTGGAAAAAGGGCCTTTGGTCGCGGTTCGCAACTGCCATTAGTCGCGGTTGCGCAACCGCGACCAAATGAGCGTGACTAAAGGCCCCCCCCTTTAGTCGCGGTTGCTTACGAACCGCGACTAAAGGCCCGTCCACGTGGGCGCCAGGCGACCGTCGGGGCGGAGGACCTTTAGTCGCGGTTCTTCGGCCAACCGCGACTAAAGGCCGCCGCAGGTTTAGGGTTTTAGGCCCCCCTAAACCTGCCCCCCTAAACATATTTTCTGTTTAATTTGTATATTGTTTTATTTCTTTTGTGCTTTATTGTAATTTTGAAGGAGTTTCACATATTCTACGGTACTACATATATACATGCATATGAATGTACAATTTCAAACAAATTTGAAATTAGAACCAAAAAGAATTCAAGAGGAATATACAATATATATTCAATATCATCGGATGACCATATACAAGTTTGAACAAGTTTCCATACATAATTTAATGCATGTATAGTTCTACGTCCTCGCAATGGTGTTCTCCTTTAGGATCGAGGACTTCCCTCCTGAACCATCCAGCTAGTTCCTCTTGAAGTGGTCGGAAGCGAGCTTCTGGACTAAGCATCATCCGGAGGTTATTTCTCTGAGCATTGAGATCACTCGGAACGCGCTCAGAGGTGTATCTCCGGATCATCTCACAGACATAGTATCCACACAGATTGGTTCCCGGTGGCTGCATATCGCCACCATTCCTAGCCTTTGACCGCATGAAATTTAGCTCTTTTTTGAATTCACCGACCTTTGTATCTGCGAACCGTCTCCAAACCCTACGAGGCAAAGAAAATTAAATGAACAAGAGAGTTATTAGTTAATTACTTGAAGCTTAATTAGGAAATGAACGAAATAGGCCGATCGATATAGAGCGCAAATGAATGAAAACAATTACTTTTGAATCATTCGTCTCATGTCGGCCCACTCCGTCTTATCCATATTCAGAGAGTCGTGGACGATACATTCTGATTTGTCAACTTTAATTACTAGCAGAATCCAGTGGAACCTGCGGACACGATACATGCACAGTACGTCATGCATAACTCATCGATTAGCCGGCCACATACCATGCATGGAGTAAACAAAAGAGAATGTGCTCAAGACATAAACACTCACCCAAAATGGTAAGAAAATAGAATATCACTTTTGAGTTCCTGCTTTTCAAGAAACCGCCACAGGTCTTTCTCCACGTCGGCGGGGTGATGCTTTAACGTATATCCATTAACGATGTGTGGGTCAATGAACCCAACATCATGGATGCTCCTTACTCTGCATTCCTTAATCTTCAATCTGCATGTATAATAGCGGACACAACAATATAGTTAGGACATATATATATATATATATATATATATATATATATATATATATATATATATATATATATATATATATATATAGTGCGAGGCAATATGAACGAGATGGGGTAGAAATAAATCACTTACAGAACGTAGCAACTGATGATAGATTTGTCGAGCTCGCGCAGATTGAAAAGCTGGAACAATTCACTCAGATGAATTTGTATAGAGTATTGTTTGAAGTGATGCTCATATCCAACTTCAGCAAAAATATAATCTTTGGCATTTTTATGTTTTATGTAACCCTTGTACCAGTTCAGCAGACCTTTCATTTGTGGAGGTAGATCCTCTTCTTGCGCAGGCTCGACGAGAGGCCCATTCTTCACATATGTAAGTACTACCTCCTTCACTGGCGCCTCATCAAGGCCTAACAGTTCACGAAGAGTAATACCTAAGTTGGCCGCTTGTTCTCTGGCACTCGTTACAGTCAATCCCTGTGCTGCCGCAGCTTCTATGATTTCGGGGCATCCGGACCGGCGGCTGTCACTATAAGCGGGGCAATCGATTGTTTACTTTGTTCCCCGAGCTGGGCAACAACTCATTTCCCGCTTTGTGCACTTTGTAATTCCGCTTTATCGGCCTCCTCTTTCTTCTCCTTGAATATGCGTGCTCGATTCTTTAGTTCACGTGCATAGTCGTCAGGCAGATTCTTTGCGGCTTGGGACGGTGTGTTCAAAAATGACTTAGCCCACTTCTTTTGCTCATCAGAAAATACTGGCTTGGGGTCGGGCTCTCTTTTCTTCTTGCAGCCCGCCTTCCATTTCTCTAAATCAGCAGTCGCGGCCGCCTCGACTTCCTCGGCACTACGTTCCCAAGGCCTCGTGGGGAGAGGCTTCAGTGATGGCTCCGGTACCTTTGTTTTCTTAGGTACGTAAGGGTCCGGGTTAATAATCCAGGACTGCTGCTTCGCTTCTTCGCCGGAGGTGGATTGGGGGCGGCGTCGCTACGCCGCCCGGGGCGGACTAGGGGCGGCGGCTGCTTGCCCGCCGGAGGTGAATTGGGGGGCGGCGTCGGCTGACGTGAAGGAGGTGTAGGTGAAGCACCACCACCACCACCGCCACCGCCGCCACCACCACCACCGTAGGGGGGTGGACTTGTTGGCGCCTCGCCTGGAAACTTGATAAACTTCTTCTACCATAGAATGAACTGGCGCTTGACATCTCCAAGTCTTGTCGCCCCTTCAGGTGTAGCAATGTCAATGTCCAGGTCCTCAAACCCTTGGACTATGTCCTCCACCGTGACACGAGCATAGCCATCTTGAATGGGGTTGTTGTGGTGGAGTGCTCCAGGTGGTAAAGCACTGCCGATGGCTACCTTCATGGACATGTTCCCGATAGGATAATACAGATGACATGCTTTCATCTCCTTTATGTCGTCCACGGGGTAGCGAGGAGGCTCCGGTGCAGTAATTTCGACCACCAGAGGCTCCGGTGCAGTAATTTCGATCGTCGGTGCACTAGTCGGTGGGGCCTCCGTGGAAGCCACGCTGCTTCTCCGCTGCTGGCTTCCGAGATCCAATGGATGATCTTCATGTTGCGCCCGAGCTGCATCTCTTTCGGCTACTAGTACACTCACGGTTTTCTTCATGACATCCATTTCCGATGCCAACCGCGCCACAACATCTGCTTCCCGATCCATCTTTCTCTTACGGCTTCTGTAACCGTACGGGTCATCGTTGCGGGGAACCCTACTTTCCACGGAATGTGCCCCATGCCTCGTACACGTCCTCCGTGTTCGGGATTCCCGAGGGCTTTTGTCGGGGCGTCGTTCTCTCTGTTGAACTTGATCCTCCCTCTTGAGCATCCCTCATTTCCTCAATAAGCTTTTGGGTGGGTTTAATTATTTTGCCCTGGTAAACACACTCCCCTGTCTCCGGGTTCAGCGATCCCCCATGCCCGTACCACCAGCTTTTGGCCCTTGGGTCCCCTCCCTCCGTACCTGGACGGATTCCTCGCGCCCTCAGCTCGTTCTCCATCTTCTCCCACCTAGGCAGCCAAAAGCGATACCCTCCTGGGCCCCATAATATGATTGTACTCCTTCTTGGCCGCATTATCCTTATTTTTTCGATATTTCAAGGAACTGCTCCGATTTCTTTTGCTTCACAAATTCTGGCCAATCATGTTGCAGTTTCTCATATTGTCCTTTGAAATCCGGAGTCTTGCCCTGCTTGACAAAGTCATGGGCTAGATTTTGCTTGTATTTCCGGAATGCGTTGGACATCTTAGAAAGAGCGAACTGTTTGACTAGCTTGCACCTCTCCTTGTTTTCCTCAATCTTGTTACCCTCCTCATCGTATTTGCGGTATTCGGAGGTAGAACGAAATGTTCCATAAGCTTGTTGAAGCAATCTTTTTTTGTTCTCTTATCGACAAAAGTGAAACCAAGACGTGCCTTCTTTGGCTCATTCCACTCCTGGACGGTGATCGAGACGTTGTCTCTAACAACGGCTCCGCATTGGCTCATAAACTTGGTGGCGTTCTTGCGGGGCTCCAGCGGCCTGCCGGTTGCTTCCTCGACAACCTCGATGGTGCATGTTTCTCCTAGTTTCATCGTCTTGGTTGCGCCACGCTTTGACGACGTACTCGATTGTTTCGACGATCCGGCCGAGGGCTAAAATAAGAAAGAGAGTCGCGCGCGTTAGTACACACATATTTATTCAAATCGATCAGTTAGTTTGTATCACCAGAGGCTCAATGTATATATATACCTCGGCGCCGGAGGTGGTTGCTACTTCCAATTGAAGATCGCCGTTTATCGATGTTTCTTCGGCATCATCTTGCTGACGGCGCCCTTCATCTTCACCCTCAAGGTTCAGATAAGAAGAGATATCATCTTCTTCTTGTCCGGTCGGCACATATAGAATATCGCCGTTTATGATGCCGAACATATGGTCTTCAAGGTCCGGATCATAGTTGTCCATAATCGTGTCAGCTCTATCGTCCGACATATGTCAGTCCTGAAAACATGTAGTAAAAACAAATTAATTGTGTATATGCATTATCACATCTCTTCTACATATAAACAGAGAGGGCGACGAGGGAGGCGAGAGGGGGGACGCAGTGACCGCGTGACCGAGAGACCGGTGGCGGTGGCGAAAGGGCGGTGCCGGTGGCGGTGACGCGTATTAGATGTGTATATGCGGACGATCGACCTCGCCTCGCAGTGACCGCGTGACCGAGAGACCGGTGGCGGTGGCGAAAGGGTGGTGGCAGTGGAGGTGGCGGTGCCGATCCTCTCTCTCGTAAAAAAACAAAAAAACCCCACGCGTATACGGAGGGGGCGGCGAGGGGCCCTCGCCGCCCCCTCCATATACACGCGGGGTCGGTGGCGAAAGGGCGCTGGCGAAAGGGGGGCGGCAGCGGCGGCGCTCTCGGGCGAGGGCGACGACGTAGAAGACGACGGCGACGGAGATTGAGGCGGCCGGAGAGGCGTTCGCGGCGCGCGGAGACGTACGGGTTCGCGGCGCGCGGAGACGTACGGGTTCGCGGCGCGCGGAGACGTACGGGCGCGCGAGTAATTATAATTACGTGTCTTTAAGCTTTATTCCTTACAAAGTAATTATATTTTTAGAATTTTTAGAGTTATTTGTTAAGTTAATTAATTGTTAAGTTAATTTTTAGAGTTATTTGTTAAGTAATTATATTTTTAGAATTTTTAGAGTTATTTTAATTGTTAAGTTAAAAAAACAAAAAAAAACGAGAGAGAGGCAGGCGCCTGTGGCGCGCCCCGCCCTCTCTCTCTCCCGCGGCGCGCGGTACGGGTGTGGGCGCGCGGCGGAGGTGTGCGGCGGCGGTTAGGGTGGGCGGCGCCGGCGGACGGTAGGGTGTGGGCGCGCGGCGGCGCGCGGAGGTGTGCGGCGGCGGTGGAGGGGTGTGCGGCGGCGCGCGCGGTGGTGTGCGGCGAACGACGATGTTCGGCGCGCGCGGACAGAGTCGACGACGTACGGGGGCGGGTGGCGGCGGTCGATGGCGCGCGACGGCGTGCAGGGGCGTCGTCGAGGAGGCGTCGGCGGCGTCGTCGAGGCGGCAGAGGAGGCGTCGGCGGCGTCATCGAGAGGCGGCAGAGGAAGTCGATCTCTCACAATACACGAACGGGCGGAGGAAGAAGAACTGGCGCGGCCGTTCGGCCGCGCGATATTTATAGTGAGAGGGCTTTAGTCGCGGTTGGGGTCACCAACCGCGACTAAAGCCTTTTTTCGCCCCATTTGAGGTTCCCGCGGAACCTTTTTCGAAATTATTTCGTTTTCTAAATGTGAAAAATAAAACTAATTCAATTCAAAATTTTAAAAATACAAATAATATATCAAAAAATTCAGAAAAATAAAACTAATTCATTTCAAAATATTAAAAATACAAATTATATATCAAAAAATTAAGAAAAATAAAACTAATTCATTTCAAAATGTTTAAAATACATATAATATATCAAAAAATTCAGAAAAATAAAACTAATTCAATTCAAAATTTTAAAAATACAAATAATACATCAAAAAATTCAGAAAAATAAAACTAATTCAATTGAAAATCTTAAAAATACAAATAATATATCAAAAAATTCAGAAAAATAAAACTAATTCAATTCAAAATTTTAAAAATACAAATAATACATCAATAAATTCATAAAAATAAAACTAATTCAATTCAAAATCTTAAAAATACAAATAATATATCAAAAAATTCAGAAAAATAAAACTAATTCAATTCAAAATTTTAAAAATACAAATTATCAAAAAATTCATAAAAATAAAACTAATTCAATTCAAAATTTCTTCCCGGCCGCCTCTGTCTTCTCGTTGGCCCCCTCTTCCCGCCGACCCCCTCTTCCCGCCTCGTCTTCCCGCCATTTCTTCCCTGTCTTCCCGCCTCTTTCTTCCCGCCAATTTCTTCCCGCCAATTTCTTCCCGCCTCTTTCTTCCCGCCACTTTCTTCCCGCCTCGTGTCTTCCCGCTCCCATTTTTCCCGCCATTTGTCACTACATATATGTAGCCCGGCTTGGCCAGCATTATCACATCTCTACAATCATCACTCTCTCATGGCTTCCACCGCACCCACTCTAACCTACCGGCGAGGTGGAGGAGCTTTGCGCCTCGAACTACCCTTGCCCACCGGGCTACCGCGTCCCCGCCGGGCCGGAGCCTAAGCGCCGGCGGCGTGCCGGTCCCTCCCGTCCCTCGAGGTGCTGCGCGCCGGGCGGCCATCACGAACCACTACTACCTCGACCTCACGCCGGAGCGGCGGATGAATCCCCGCCGGCATCCCGATAACCGAGCATACTTGGGACGCCTTCTTCATCAATCGGCGTGAGAGGGCGCTCGCCGGGTATGAGGAGGACGGTCCGCCTCCCGGAAACTTCCACGAGGCCGGCCGTCGGCTATGGTGGTACGGCCGGACTCGCAGAGCGTCATGGACTACATCACGACCGGCGATATCCCCGCCTGCGCTACCCTCGGTTCGAGCCACGAGCGCCGCCCGACGACGGCGACGACGGCAGCGACGACGACGGCGGCAACTTAGAAGGCGACGACTACCGGTACAACGGCGGCGGCTATGAAGACTACGAGTATGCATATTATATGCCTAGGCGGGAGTATGGCCGAATCACTCCAAATTTCATGTATCATCAGTGCTATCTCGAGTCAATTGAATCATTCGAAAATGGACACCAAACACATCACGGGTAATATAATTCACATGATCCATTCAACAAAGTTTGGTACAATAAATTATTACACATCATTTCTTTCCTTGTGTCCCCGCTTGCTTACGATTGTGCCGTATCCATGGAGCATCCTCATCATTTAACTTAATGCTTGGGTCGGTGTTCACTTTGAAGGGCGGAATTTCAGCAAACATATTATAATCTTCGACATGACTGTCTTGTCCTCCACTCCCACGATGTTTCTTTTCCCTGAAAGAACAATGTGGCGCTTTGGATCATCGCATGATGTACTGATCGTTTTCTTATCTTTCCGTTTCCTCGGTTTGCTACTCATGTCCTTCACATAGAAAACCTGAGCGACATCTTTCGCTAGGACGAATGGTTCGTCAAGGTAACCAAGATTGTTGAAATCCACCATTG
The DNA here is from genome assembly GCF_022539505.1 of Lolium rigidum. Taxonomy (NCBI): domain Eukaryota; kingdom Viridiplantae; phylum Streptophyta; class Magnoliopsida; order Poales; family Poaceae; genus Lolium; species Lolium rigidum. The sequence goes on along the minus strand of NC_061509.1, from coordinate 13,536,320 downwards.
TCATTCCGTATTGCTGGTCCACCTTTACCCCACCTCCCGTTAGCTTGAACCATTTGCACGGAACAAAGGGACCCTAAAGGAGGGTCCATAGTCAAGTTCCCATATCTCCTCTATGTAACCATAATATGTGACCTTTTGCCCATTCTCGGTTGCTTGCATCAAAGCGGACACCACTGTTTTGGTTGGTGCTCTTTTTATCTTGGGCGATCGTGTAAAATGTATTCCCATTTATCTCGTACCCTTGGAAAGTTGTTATAGTCGAAGATGGTGTCTTGGCCAACATGTACAGCTGATCTACAACATGATCGTCATTCATTAAATGTTTTCTCAACCAAGCTGCCGAAAGTCTCCATGTGGGCCTTCCTAATCCGGGATTCGGGCTTCCCGGGATTGTCCGAGCGTAAAATATTCTTGTGTTTCTCAAAGTACGGAGCCACCAAGCTGGAATTGGTCGGAAGCTGTGTGGTGTGCTTCGGTCGGAGAATGGCCGTTCATACATATCGTTGATTTCCTTCCGATCGTGCCTTTTCCACTTAGTCTCCCCTCGTGCCGCGATCGAGGAAGACCAATCGGCTTAAGGTCGGGAACAAAGTCAACACAAAACTCAATTACCTCCTCATTTTCATAGCCCTTGGCGATGCTTCCTTCTGGCCTAGCACGGTTACGAACATATTTCTTTAATATTCCCATGAACCTCTCGAAGGGGAACATATTGTGTAGAAATACAGGATCGAGAATGGAAATCTCATCGACTAGGTGAACCAGGAGGTGCGTCATAATATTGAAGAAGGATGGCGGGAATACCAACTCGAAACTGACAAGACATTGGATCACATCGTTCTGTAACCGTGGTAGAACTTCCGGATTGATTACCTTCTGAGAGATTGCATTGAGGAATGCACATAGCTTCACAATGGCTACTCTAACATTTTGCGGCAGGAGCCCCCTCAAAGCAATCGGAAGCAATTGCGTCATAATCACGTGGCAGTCGTGAGACTTCAGGTTTTGGAACTTTTTCTCCGCCATGTTTATTATTCCCTTTATATTGGACGAGAATCCGGAAGGAACCTTCATACTGCTCAGGCATTCAAAAAAGATGACCTTCTCTTCTTTGGTCAGAGCGTAGCTGGCACGACCTTGAAACCGTTCCGGATGCCGGTCATCAGGGTCTTTCAAACTTTGCTGGTCCTGCCGTGCTTCCTTTGTATCATTTGACTTTCCATACACGCCCAAGAAGCTTAGGAGGTTCATGCAAATATTCTTCGTAACGTGCATCACGTCGATTGCAGAGCGGACTTCTAGGACTTTCCAATATTCTAGCTCCCAGAATATAGATTTCTTCTTCCACATGGCTGCGTGCCCGTCGGCTCCCTTCGGAACCGATTGTCCGCCGGGACCCTTTCCAAAGATGACTTTCAAATCCTTGACCATATCAAATACCTCGGCACCGGTGTGTTCCGCGAGGCTTCGGCCGGTGATCTGCCTTGCCATTGTAATGCTTGCCTTTCTTTCTTCTTGGATGACCTTTCGGAAGAAATCGACGATGCCCAAGGTACACGTTCTTCTTACAATTTGGCAAATGTACACTTTCGGTCTCATGTAAGCGGTGCGTGCATGCATTGTATCCCTTATTTGACGAGTCCGAAAGGTTACTAAGAGCAGGCCAATTGTTGATGGTTACGAAAAGCAACGCTCGTAGGTCAAATTCCTCTTCTTTGTGCTCATCCCACACACGGACACCAGGTCTGCCCCACAGCTGTAAAAGTTCATCAACTAATGGTCTTAGGTACACATCGATGTCGTTGCCGGGTTGCTTCGGACCTTGGATGAGCACTGGCATCATAATCAACTTCCGCTTCATGCACAACCAAGGAGGAAGGTTGTAGATGCATAGAGTCACGGGCCAGGTGCTATGGCTGGAGCTTTGCTCGCCAAAAGGATTCATGCCATCCGTACTTAGACCAAATCTTATGTTCCTTGCGTCAGCTGCAAAATCTTTGAACTCTCTCTCGATCTTTCTCCATTGCGTTCCATCTGCGGGGTGTCTCAACTCCCCGTCCGACTTACGGTCCTCTTTGTGCCATCGCAACAACTTGACATGCTCTTTGTTCCTGAACAGACGTTTCAACCGTGGTATTATAGGAGCATACCACATCACCTTGGTGGGAACCCTCTTCCTGGGTTTCTGGCCCTCAACATCGTCACCAGGGTCATCGCCTCTGATCTTATAACGCAATGCAGTGCATACCGGGCATTCATTCAAATTCTCGTATTCACCGCGGTAGAGGATGCAGTCGTTGATGCATGCATGTATCTTCGGAACCTCTAAACCTAGAGGGCGAGACAACCTTCTTTGCTTCGTACGTCTTGCCGGGCAACTCGTTATTCTTTGGAAACATATTCTTCAACATTTTCAGCAAGTTTTCAAATGCCGAGTCAGCTACACCTGCATGTGCCTTCCATTTCAGCAAATCCAGTATGCAGCCCAGCTTTTTCAGACCATCATCGCATCCGGGGTACAGCGCCTTCCTGTGATCCTCTAACATGCGATCCAAATTCTCCCTCTCCTTTTCAGTTTCGCGAGCGTCTCCATGCATCGGCAATGGTCCGACCAAGATCATCAACGGGATCATCACGTGCCTCTTCTTCACCTTCCCTTCACCTTCCCCTTCACCTTCAGCATCCTCCATGAAAGTATCACCGAAATGAGCAAGATAGCTTTCATCGATGAAATCATCCCCTTCTTCATCTTCTTCCATTATAACCCCTCTTTCTCCATGCTTGGTCCAACAATTATAGCTTGGCATGAAACCGTGCCGAAGCAGGTGCATGTGAACATCTCTTGAGGAAGAGTAACCCTTCGATTCTTACGGTTAACACATGGACGAGATAACAAACCCCCCTGCTTGTTCGCATTAGCCACTACGAGGAAATCTTTCAAACCCGTAGTGAACTCGCCGGAGAGTCGGTTACCGTACATCCATTGCCGATTCATCTGCATTATTATAATATAAAATATATAATTAACTATCATGCATTTGTTAAACTAACTAGCTACAAACAATATAAATTAAACAATGAACTACACACATGCATATTTTATCAATGACACATCAAAGGTTCAAGTTGCTAACCGCGATCGAGGAGGAAAAAATAAATGAGAAAGCTCAAGTGTGGCTCCAACACTTCATATCATGTTTGTTTCATGCTCTTGGGGCATTTCATCAAACACCTTATGTGCATAAGAGGAACCAAAAGCAAACCTAACACCCACTTGTGAAGTTTGTGAAGAGAATGGCTCCAAATGGCTAAGTGTTGGCTGCTGGATGGGTATATATAGGGGAGGGGCTTTAGTCCCGATTGGCACAGCCAACCGCGACTAAAGGCCTTCGGGCACCTTTAGTCGCGGTTGGCCCGGCCAACCGCGACTAAGCCCCCACGTGCACCAGCTGGCCACCGAGCGCCCTGGTCCCAGGCCTTTGGTCGCGGTTCGCCTCCCGAACCGCGACTAAAGGTCCCATTAGTCGCGGTTCCTATAGCTTCGCGACTTATGGGGCTGGACGGAAGCCTGTTTTTCTACCAGTGTAAGCTTTAGTCCAAGTAATCTCATATACGTTAAATGTATGTTGCCAAGTCATCTTAGAAGCACCTAATGTTTGCGAGGAAAGAAAAAACGGTAAACAAACTACTCCTTCAAATCCATATTACTTGTAGCTGAAATAAAATGCATGCGAACCAAAGAAGACAATAAGACCTCATGGAACACATAGCTAGTGGAAATTTCTTTACGCATGCCAAGAAGACGGTAAGACACTCATTGGATAAGAGAAACCCTATTTCACCTAGAAAACAATAATACAAGAGAAACCTTTTCCAAAAAAACTGATCAACAAAAGACGTGTAGAAACAATCGCCATGCATAGGCGGCGACGGTGAGTGGCCGAAAGAGGACGAAAAGAAGATATTATATTCGTGGTGGATGAGTAATTAAGGGCAGACCGCACGGTTCAATGAGTGGTGCGGGGTACGAATAGCACTAGAGGTTACTCACTCCCCTTAAATAAATACACCCTAATTACTGTTCAAGTAAAAAAATACTTTGACTAATTTTTAATAAGAAATGATATATTAAGATAATCATATAGAAATAGTGTTATAAATGTTAAAACTACTTTTTATTTAAGCTATATTCTTTCATATCTTTTTAGGTCTCAGTTGATCTCTAATGATTAACTGTCATACCTAGCATATGGTTCGAGCGATGCATACAACACCACCGAGGACGGTGATAGAAATTCATCGCCATCTTGTTGACAAGATCTAGAAACCACCATCCAGATCTGGTCCAGCATATCCGCGCAGTTGCACCAATGCGCTCACCCCGGATGTTGCCGTCTCCGCTATCTTCCACTGACCATCTTGAAGGTGTAGATCGATGCGTCGACTGTCGTCACGACATCCAATGAAACCACCGTAGTGCTAAGCAGCACCACCGCCCTCACCTATGCACGTTCAGGTCGTCGTTGATACACAATGGAACCATGCCACCGAATACAATCTGCCGCGACAGCTTGAAGGCTCCGGAAGATATGTCTTGTGTAGAACCTACGGATCAGTTATGACTTAGCGTAGCACCTGTCGGCCAGGCATGACTTGACATCTCCGTCGAAAAATCTGTGCAAGGCGAAGTCGCACCCCCATCGCCACCACCATACAACATGACCCTCCAACCACGTTCGACTTCAAAAACGATGCCCACAAGAGGGTCATGGCATGGATGTCACCATCGTCCAATCGGAGGCACCGTATCTGAGGTTTCCCCCAGAGCAAGGATGGGAGGGAGACAAGCACCCGATCCTAGGAAAACACCTCAAGAGGTAAACGATGCGCACATACATCATCGTGGTCAGCTCTGGCCAATATCTAGAGCAAACTTGCATTTGGCACCCACTCGCCGAGACTCTCCAGTTAACCAGTCCACCTTCAGCCCTTGCCCCTTGGCGCCGGCCAATCGTGGCTAGGGTGGCCCCATCCTCATCAGTGGCCAAGTCTGGCTGCCCACGGTGCCCCCCTGTCGCGTGCTCCTGCTAGACGCTGAGACGATGAAGATGTTCCAGGCCACCACGTCACGCTAGCAATGCCACGATGACCCATTCACCGCTGCCACCTGTTGGACCGCCGGAAACACCATGGTGCCCAGCAAAAAGCACGAACAGCGTTAACGTGCACACCCGCTTCCCATTCCATGATATGAAGGCCTGCCCAGCCCCAGATGGATCACGGGCAGGCTCGAGGTCATTGTCGTTGCGGCAGCAGGGGCGCCTCCCCTGCAGGGAGACCGCGTCTCCGCCGTGCCACACGCTCTATCGGTGTCCCGCAACACCGCGCCACCAAATCGCCGATGAATCCGTGTGCAACCGCCCTGCCTAAGAACACGTCGCCACCGTACAAGGGAGCGAACCCCGCTGCCGCCATCATCCCCCTACCCGGGCTTTGCCCAGCAGGTCTTCAACGGTTCACGATATCAGAGACGGCAGTTACCTTGCTTGGCCGCGCAAATGCGATCACCTTCGAGTTGCTCCGTGTGACCTGGAGGTACCGTTTCCTGTTGTGTTTTTCTGAAAATGGGGGAAATTTTACTTTTCGGCACTTGGCACCAACTAAGGATGCACACAACCATTAAGCATGAGTCCTAGAGTTTTTAATCTTGATTAAGATTAAATCCTAATCCTCCAGATAAATTTCATAAGTACCAGAACCAGCCTAGGTGATAAGTATAAATAGAAACTTCAATTCGTATCCATGAGGATTTGAACGCATGTGTTAAATTTATACATCTACTTTCGCAACCTGTTGAGCTAGGCTCACTTCCTAAATGCATACAGGGCAATACGGCACCCTTTTCACGTTTTGGAGTGCGATAGTACTGCATATACAATTCAGGTTCCTTAAGATCATGTGGCAATATCATAGTGACCGAGGGTGAGGAGGGTTGCTTGCGATGACTAATCACGTAAATCAAGCTAAATGGCATAATACCAGCTTAAGTAGGTCCTCAACTTTGGAAGCTGCATGTTTTTTATAAAGGGCGTTTTATTATTTGAAAGATTTAAGCTTACACCTAGTCTTTGCATAGCTGAGATAAACACAGCTACACAAACATTGACGTCCAATGGTGGACGAAAGGTAAACTATAAAATGCACAATACAGTCGATCAAGTCAGAACCAGAACGAACGCCTAGGGTGGTGGAGATCCAATCAACAAATTACGCTACTACCCGTGTTGCAAAAACAAATCCCTCTCTATGTCCTCCAAATGTGTAGATACCTCCATAAATAAATCACATTTTTCAACGCGCTGAATAGACAACCATAAATGGAGCAAAATAGTGCATAGGTGAAAGGACATGGCTGCCACCTAGGTGTGAATAGGAGGTTTGAAACTTCTAAAATAAAGGCTTCGAAAAATGTGGAATAAAACTATTGTTTTAATATGTGAAGCACACAACTTATTGGATACCCCAGAAACACCACCAAGCAGTCTAGGACTGAAATACCCAAGAGAAACAAGCTACGGGTACAAGCAGCTGAAGGAAGATACTCATAAACTTTAATTTCCACGTACGTGGAGAAATCAAAATGATGAACCTAATGCAATGGCAAGTCCTTCACTATAAATTCCACCAAAGCTATAAGATCTTATGGGGGAATAAGAGGGAAAGAGGAAAGGAAATCCATAATGAACTCCAAGATCTAGATCTACTATATTCCTCTCACTTAGAATATTGATTGGCAGAAATGTAGATCTAGATCTTCTCTCACTTTTCCCTTGAAAAGATTCAAGAAGCATAAGAGAAATAGGGAAGTAGGGCAAGCTTTGAAGGTTAAAAATGGAGGAGGGAGATTAGGAAAGAAGCAACTCACCCATGGAAAGAAGGGGAGCTTTTTATAGGTTACCCGACAAAGTATAACCGTTACAACCACTTAACACCGGAGACTCTGCCCCCATATAGAACATAAGGTAGACTTGAAAACAGAGAGACCACGTTCAGACCGGAGTCTTCGGCCGTGGGAAAGACAGAGCTGAAATCAAAACAACTACAACTTGAGCATCCGAATTCCGATATTAATGATCTTGGGCTCGTTTTGAAGCTAGAAGCAAGATCTACAATATCATGAAGAGAACCAACATAGTACAGAAAGGGAGGATATAACTCAATGAAGAAAATTTGACATATCTAAAAGAACATACAGGTGAAAACTCCAATAACAAAAACGCAATAGATAATGCAAATGAAATCCGTTTTCGATGAACATGAGCTTGTCACGGAGATTTAAAAAATCTCTAAATCCTCCAATGGATAAGTATCAAATAAGAAACAACAAATATGATGACAATGATGTAAAAGTTTGAGCTCTCTCTGAATGGTACGATTAAGTTACTCATTCGAGAGCCCCTCTTGATAGTACGGCTATCTATCATATAAACTGATCTCACAACTAAACTTGGGACCGCTAAGAAAAAACCAATCAAGAACAAACCTTTTCTTTGCGCATATTTCACTTGATCTTGATGATGATGATTTTGTCCACCTCAAGATGAAATGTCTTTCTTGCTTGCACTTGCTTTTTGAAGTCTTGCGATTGCTCCGCCATATTCCACTATGGGAGAGCTTATATTTAGACATATCCTCACATATCTATGATCTCCATAAGGACGGGAAGCTTAAAGCATATGATCTCTTTAAGATGGCTCATCTTAAACTTGCACATATTTTCTTATTTCTTCATTATGTTGATGTTTTGAAGATAAACATGAGAGCTCACTCTAGCTTCTTCTTCAAGACATATTTACCACTTGATAATTCTTCATTTTCTTCTTCTTGCATCCTTGAAGCCAACATATGGTTCTATAATTGCCTATGAAAAAGTTCGACAAATATAACTCAATGCAAAAGTTAGTTCATAGCGATTGACATTAATTACCAAAACCACACATGAGAACACCAAGAACTTTGAGCCGGTAGAGAACCTGCAAGAGAGAAAAATAATTTATCATTAAAACCCTTATTATTTATACATAGTCACATCGACTAAATAATGGCAAGCTCTCCCGCCCTAATAAGTTTCGTAAACCTATGATCCACCCCATTTAGCCAGTTGCCGAATATAGTAGCAACGTTACATGGTGGATATAAGGTAAAACCTATTTGGATGACTAACCATATAGATCTAGCAAACTTGCACTAGAAGACTATGTGTTGATAGTATTGTCATGATGAGAAATTGTCCTTATGATAATTAGAACTATTCGAAGATACCGCGTAAAAACTTTTATTTTTAGTGATATCTTTATTTTCTAATTTTTATTATTATCAACTGGCACGTTAGGCTAGATCATAGCACTATACATGGACCCCGCATAGAATTTGCCACTCTCGTGTAGATTCTAATAAAACTTGTCAGTTCCATGCACTAACTAGACCATATCTAGATGCTGAAGCAAAACATTCCAAGATGCTAGTTTTGGACCAACAAGTTTTTTCTGAACGTCACATTCGGAGGTAAAGTTTCCATCAAATTTGCTAAATTATTCGACTTAGGAAGCACAATATTGTATATAAGTATATTGCATGATATTGTTCGTGGAGAGTGGCATTACCAAGCCACTTATCCAGAACCTTATACATTGCAAAATAACCCCATTAAATCAGTGAATCCATCCATTGCTGATCGGCATATCTATATATAGCTCAGAATATCAGATCTTCCGATCAGAACAAGAGGATGCATGCAGGCAACGTAATTAATCAATCATCTTCATTTTAAATCAAATCATCATTCATCCGTTCAATTTCAGAGCCCTCACAGGAACATAATTAGACTCAGGAGACACACTATCTATCTACTGCTAGCTCCACCACAGACAAATCATCATGTGTGAAAACGAAAACCAAAACCAAAACGAATGGTGATCCGGAATCGGATGGATGGATGGGATGACATGGATCATCGCACGACGGCGCGCGCGGACAGGCATGGCACCCATCCATCCAAACGATATAGGCAACAAAAATGCTTCTCCCATGCCACCGTACGTGATCGGTCGCACGGCGATTAGCTAGGCCTTGCTTGATCACCAGTTCACCGACGCGCTTCTCCTCCCGCCGACCGCGCTCCGGCGCCGCTGCCTCGACTCATCGGGCAGGAGCGCCGCGACGGTGGCGACGAAGTCCTCCTCGCAGCAGGGGATGCGGAGCCCGCCGGCCTGGCCGAACCCGAACTCCTCGGCGGCACGCTCCATGAGCGCCCGGAAGGCTGGCTGGCAGAGGAGGCTCATGGGCACCACGAACCGCCGAGCCTCCGCGCCCACGTACACCGCGAAGTACCCTTTGGGCACCGTGCCGGTCGATTCGCCGTCGAGGAGCAGCGCCGCGCGCAGGCTCTGGCCGTCCCTCTCCGGCGACGACGACTTCCTCCCGCCCAGGCCCAGCTTCGGTGCCCGGAAGTATCCCATCATCAACATAGTGCCTGCTGCCTCTAGGAAACAAAGATCAAGCCTTGCGGTGCCAGGAAACGGCGATCCTCAGGATCTTGGGTGTGGAAGCAGCAAAGAACTGGAGGAGGGAGAGTGGTTGGTGATCGGTGCGATGTTGGCTCTGCTCCAAGAAGCTCGCTAGGAGGGGATTAAGAAGAGGATGACGAGGAGGAAGGGGGAGGGATCAAAGCATGTGATGGGTTGGGGTTCTTGGCCGGGCAGCATGTGTAGATATATCGTGGCTGCTGGGGTTGGTTGGGGTGTGAGGACAATGAGAGGGCTTTGTTCTTCGGAGTCTACATAGCTGGAGCGCCTTGTAGCAAGTGTATAATTTTGTATGCGCTTGGAAACTAACCCATTGATTGCTACGCGTACAACGCACATGCTAGCTAGAACTTGCTGATAATACCAGGTATTTTTAGTGCCACACGGATGTTGTAATGTTGAGTTGCATGCATCAACTAAGCAGATCAAGTGAAATGGGAAAATGCACTTCGACGTGAAAACTTAACAACACGCGTTAATTTTGTATTGCAAGTGTTAATTTTCGTAAGCGCATTGAGTTCGTCCTCGATCTGCAAAATTTAATAGTAGAGAAAATATGTGGTGATACATTTCATGGAAGAAAAGATGATACTGCTAGGTTTTCCTAGTATGCAATGTAATGTTTATAAATATACTATTAGTAGCAACTACTATTTCTCTAAAAGACAAAAGTTATCCGGAGTCAAGGGTTTGCGTTCATATGTTCTCCAATAATTTCGTTTAGTTATTTGGATCCTTATTGCTAGGGTGGGTTTGATGATTCGGTTCAAGATTTATCTTACTCCCTCCATACCGGATTAATAGGCAATTACGCACTTCGAGAAATAAATTTGACTATAAATTTGGTCAACAAAACATGAGATATATGCCACAAAAATTATACCATTGGATTCATATTCAAAAAATGTTTCCAATAATATAATTTTTGTGATGTATATCTTATATTTTGTTGACTAAATTAGTAATCAAACTTGTTTCTCGAAGTACGTAATTGCCCATTAATCCGGTATGGAGGGAGTATTTAATTGGTTGTGGAATGAACGAGTCAATTAACTAGCTGTAGCTGTACTAGCCAGCTATCTGTTCTTCAAGCAGTTTTGCTGTTTCAGTTTCAGTTATCCGTTTCTCCGAATAAACATGTTCCACGATAGCCTAATTTAAGGGTTTTAGTTTTATATAAAGTTCATTGTCTTGCAGAAATGAGCTTCTCTGTATAAAACCCTTGCAAACGAAAGAGAAATACTCCCTCCCTTCACAGAATAATGTCACAGATTAATCTAAATTTAAATGTTTCCATAGATACATTTAAATTTAGACAAACTTATGACATCTTTTTATTGAGAGAGGTGGTACTTGGAAGCTCGCCGTAAGGCATGGTGGAGATTAATATACATAGTAGACGCCAAGGCACTCATTTGGCTACAAGAGAGACCATTTTGACCTAAAAAGAAATACAAACTAGTGAAACCCTTTCGAAGGGAGCTGAATAAAGGCGCGTAGAAATTATCGTCGTGCGTTGGCGACGACAATGTTGACATTGCCAGAGTGGCTGGAAGAGGACAAAATGGTACGATCAGAAGAAGATATCGTAGTTTTCATAGATGGGTGCGCACGAAATGCGAAGGGTACGGTCGGATGAGGTACGGAATGACACTATGCGTTAGGTAGCATGCCATTTCCTCCTCTCGTTTCTCATTGATCTTCTTAAAGAAACAGATCCGAGTGATTCTTGGTATCTTTCCAGGTCTTAATCGATATCTGCTCTCTTGTACTTCTTTGGGTCATGCATACATGGCACCCTTTAAACAGTTTTCTTGTTTCAGAGTATATGACAGCGCCATAATCCATCCAGGGTTTCTAACTGGATAGCTGTACTGATTTGCTAGCTGTTCCTTAAACAGTCTTGTTGTTTCAGAGTAATCCGGGTTTTCCGAAGAAGCATGGGCATGGCTCATGCATGCCTAAGCTAGTTTTTTTTTTTTTTGCGGGTAATGTTTAAGCTAGTTAAGACTTAAAAATACAGGAATCATGTCTCTGTTTTAAATTCACCGACTAAGGTTGGTCTGATCTAACTATTCTCAGATCATTGAGCGTAAGACATGAAGTTCTCACTCGGCCACATACTGAAATATTTATTCACTTTCAAAATATCTATTGCTTGTGGGAGAAAAAAAATCTAATTCCCATAGAAATATGACAAGTTTTTCTTTTTTGAGTGGAGGAACTAATCGTTTTTATGAAATTCATGCGAAAATATGGGATATACTCACCCACCGAATGTATAGTGGAAATTAATCTACACAAACCAATAAAATGCCAAGAAATTCACACATGTATATCCCCATTGGCTACAAGAGAGGCCCCATTCCCAAGAAGGGGTGTGTAAAAATTACCGAGGTTGTGCGTCAGCCGGGACGTTGATGATAGTGGATGGAAGAAGAAGAGACGGTGAGATCGAAAGAAGATATTGTATTCTTCAAGGATGAGTGTGAAGGGTAAGGTACGGTCGGATGAATGTGACAAAGTACGGATGGCACTAGGGTACAAACAAAAAAAATCTTTCTTTACTCCTTACTACTCAAAATATTTATTTCACTTTCAAAACATCGTTGTTTTTGAGAGAAAATGTTATGTTTCTTGGTGATAGAAAATAATATTCTTATGAGGTTCGTGCAAAGCAAAGATATAGTCCATGAAACTCATGGTACCATGGTGGAAATTAATCTAGCAAGTCAAGAAAATGCCATGAAACTGATGCATGTATATATTTCCTCATTTGCCAAAAAGGAGGCATTACTTCCCAACAAGAAGAAGGGGCGTGTAACAACAAGAAGAAGGTGCGTCAGTGGCGACGTTGGTGACAGAGTGGAGCACGGAAGAAGAGAGATGGTACGGTCGATAGAAGATATTGTATTCTTCGTGGATTAGTGCGGAGGGTAAGGTACGGTTAAATGAATGCGAACAAGTACGGATAGCGCCAGGGTACAAACAACAAACTGTTTGTGTTCATACGTGCTCAGCAATAATTTCTCTAGTTATTTGGGTCAGGCTAGCTAGGATGCCAAGAGGTATATTTCAATAGTTATCTAATTTAATATGCCAAGGCATGGATGAGTCAAGTGGCTAGCTGTACTTCTGCTAGCTGTTCGATCTCCAAGCAATTTTGATGCTTCAGTTTTAGTAATCAGGTATTTTCCAAAGAAGCATATCATGTTCCGTTCTTGCCTAAATTAAGTGGGGATCGGTGGAGGAATCCATCTTTCAAGCGGGCCATCTTTCAGTTCTAAGTTCACCTACTAACGTCAGCTAAGATTTAGTCTAATTAATCTGAAATCCGCTAACTTTAAGTTGCCAAGTCATCTCAAAAGCTTCTCTCGTTTGTGAGGAAAGGAAAAAACAGGAAACAAGCTAGTACTTTTATAAAATGCGTGTGAACCAAAGGGATACTTAAAACATCACGGAATGCATAGTGGAGATTAATCTACTTGAAGAAAATGCCAAGAAACTTATGTATATATCTTCACTGGCTACAAGAGAAGAGGATTTTTCGAAGGGAGCTGAAAAAGAAGGGCGGGCGCGTACGTAGAAATTATCGAGCCTGTGCGTTGGCTGGCGGCGACGCTGATGAGAGAGTGACAGAGTGGATCGAAGAGAGGACGAAACAATATTATATATACGATCAGAAAGAAGATATTGTATTTATCGTCATGGTTTAGTAAGTGCAGACGGTACGGTCGAATAATGGTATGAAGTACGGATGGCACTAGGGTTAGGTGGCACGCCACTTCCTCGCGTTTCTTAATCAAACTCAGAGTGATTCTTGATATCTTTACAGGTATCACGCGTTTTGGAATATAATAGTGCATAGATTCCAGGTTTCTAATTCTAAGGCTATGAGGCAATACTGAAGTGACGAATGACGACTAGCTATCCACATGGGTTTACAGAAGGTGATCGTGGAGACGGATGCGAGGTCGTCAATCTCTTGAAGTATCCTGGGCGGTAGTAGGTCAATTATTACTAGTATCTCCCAATAAATAAACGAGCTTAGTGGGCTTTTCTCTAGCTTTGAGATTAATCATGTATGGCTAATATGCCTGCCCATACATGTGCTCATAGAACTAGTGCTGCTAGAAGGAGGTGCATGTAGATAATATCACTACCTTCTTAGAAGATACCCTCTGTACATAATGAAAAGGAAGTGCTCGTGCCTGTTGCTCCAAAAAAAAAAGGCTTAAAGCATTCTAATCCCCGTGTTTAATCAATAAAGCTCCTGATTCACACAAAAAATTCTGAACTTCAGAGCGTCTACAAAGGCGTGCCATGGGACGTGACGAAAATACAATAAAGCTGACCCTCACTCTAAGAAGCAGAACTAGAGTTCTATGGCAGGTCTATTTTCTTCTTTTACTATCAACAAATGTTTTGGTTTCATTGACTTCGTACACTTGCACCAAGTACAGATGACACAAGACAATAGACAGTCGTTTGATTCTGGTGGTGGTGGCGCTGATCCTCCCAACGCGTCAAGCCTGCCGTGACTTGTTTCCTCTGCAACTACTAACTCCCCAACCAACAGAAGGGCAACGCCAGGCTGACCCAACCCAAGCCATGTGAGCCCAACTGCTCAGCTACAAGGTGAGGGATGTCAGAGTTCCTGGAAGCCCGCAGAACCCAGACGCATTGACACGACGACACAACAAACTACTCACATTACAGGGAAGTGTTGCATTACAAAAGATATACAACACACGCAATGGCATACAGGTACATTCACGAGGGGTAAATTGAGAAACATCACCGAATGTAAGCATTACGTGTTGGATGGTATTCTCCGACTCAACAACCTTCGGTCGGTATCACGGAGTCATGGTTTCCTGTGCTGGAGCATCAACAGCCTGCGGCCTTCAGGAAGTTGTCGTACGGGCTTGATGCCGGCAGCTTTAGCAGATGTTGATGCTGCAGGTTACCACCGGTCTGGGCGCCACCATCTGTTGGGTAGTTTTCCTGGAGGAAAGGGTTTGTATTTTTCTACAAGCAAAGAATGGTCAAGAGTTAGCTCCTCACGCACACTGCACGATCTCATTATCCATTTGTCTCCCGATTCCTATAAAAATTGGCATGCGTGCCTATTGTCAGGAGAGCAACAGCGTTCCGGTTCTCTCTTTTCGTGCGATGCAGTGTTCCAGTTCATGTTTTGTTGTCTTATCTCGAACAAAGTTGTCTTCTTTTCTACGTGATAGTTGTTGGACAGTATATGGGCTCCATTCTATCTAGTGAAGGAGATATGCCCTAGAGGCAATAATAAAGTGGTTATTATTTATATCTTTATGTTTATGATAAATGTTTATATATCATGCTATAATTGTATTAACCGAAACATTAGTACATGTGTGATATGTAGACAAACAAAGAAGTCCCTAGTATGCCTCTTAACTAGCTTGTTGATTAATGGATGATTAGTTTCATAATCATGAACATTGGATGTTATTAATAACAAGGTTATGTCATTGTATGAATGATGTAATGGACACACCCAATTAAGCGTAGCATAAGATCTCGTCATTAAGTTATTTGCTATAAGCTTTCGATACATAGTTACCTAGTCCTTATGACCATGAGATCATGTAAATCACTTGTACCGGAAAGGTACTTTGATTACACCAAACACCACTGCGTAAATGGGTGGTTATAAAGGTGGGATTAAGTATCCGGAAAGTATGAGTTGAGGCATATGGATCAACAGTGGGATTTGTCCATCCCGATGACGGATAGATATACTCGGGGCCCTCTCGGTGGGATGTCGTCTAATGTCTTGCAAGCATATGAATAAGTTCATAAGAGACCACATACCACGGTACGAGTAAAGAGTACTTGTCGGAGACGAGGTTGAACAAGGTATAGAGTGATACCGAAGATCAAACCTCGGACAAGTAAAATATCGCGTGACAAAGGGAATTGGTATCGTATGTGAATGGTTCATTCGATCACTGAAGTCATCGTTGAATATGTGGGAGCCATTATGGATCTCCAGATCCCGCTATTGGTTATTGGTCGGAGTGAGTACTCAACCATGTCCGCATGGTTCACGAACCGTAGGGTGACACACTTAAAGTTGGATGTTGAAATGGTAGAACTTGAATATGGAATGGAGTTCGAATATTTGTTCGGAGTCCCGGATGAGATCCCGGACATCACGAGGAGTTCCGGAATGGTCCGGAGAATAAGATTCATATATAGGAAGTCATATTCCAAGTTTGGAAATAATCCGGTGCATTTATGGCAGGTTCTAGAAGGTTCTAGAAAAGTCCGGAAGAAATCACCATGGAAAGTAGAGTCCCGGAGGGACTCCACCTTGCATGACCAGCCAACCCTAAAGGAGAGGAGTCCAAGGTGGACTCCCCTAGGGTGGCCGGCCAACCCACCTCAAGGAAAGGTGGGAGTCCCACCTTGGGTAGGACTCCCTCCTTGAGTAGGTTTCCCACATATGGGAGGTTTTAGTGTTGGGGTCTTATTCGAAGACTTGGACTAGAACTCTTGGGGCTTCCACCTATATAATGAGGGGCATAGAGAGGGGGCTGACCACTTCAAGCCTCAGCCTTGGCCGCACCCCTTAGAGGGCCGGCGCCCAACCCCCTCTCTCCCCAAACCCTAGCGGTCTCTCTCCTCCACCACATTCCGCACGCTTAAGCGAAGCTCCGCCGGATTTCTCCACCACCACCGACACCACGCCGTCGTGCTCGTCGGATTCAAGAGGAGCTACTACTTCCGCCGCCCGCCGGAACGGGGAGGTGGACGTCGTCTTCATCAACAACCGAACGTGTGACCGAGTACGGAGGTGCTGCCCGTTCGTGGCGCCGGAAGCGATCGTGATCAAGATCTTCTACGCGCTTTTGCAAGCGGCAAGTGATCGTCTACCGCAGCAATAAGAGCCTACTCTTATAGGCTTTGGAATCTCTTCAAGGGTTAGTCTTGATCATCCCCTCGTTGCTACCGTCTTCTAGATTGCATCTTGGCTTGGATTGCGTGTTCGCGGTAGGAAAATTTTTGTTTTCTATGCAACGTTATCCTACAGTGGTATCAGAGCCGTGTCTATGCATAGATGGTTGCATGAGTAGAACACAATGGTTTGTGGGCGTTGATGCTCTTGTTATCTTTAGTTTGAGTACTTTGCATCTTTGTGGCATAGTGGGATGAAGCGGCTCGGACTAACTTTACATGACCGCGTTCATGAGACTTGTTCCTCGTTCGACATGCAACTTGTATTGCATAAGAGGCTTTGCGGGTGTCTCGTCTCTCCTACTATAGTGAAGATTCAATTTACTCTTCTATTGAAAACATTAGTATCAACGTTGTGGTTCATGTTCGTAGGTAGATTAGATCTCTCTCGAAAACCCTAAACCACGTAAAATATGCAAACCAAATTAGAGACGTCTAACTTGTTTTTGCGGGGTTTGGTGATGTGATATGGCCATGATATGATGATGAATATGTATGAGATGATCATTATTGTATTGTGGCAACCGGCAGGAGCCTTATGGTTGTCTTTAATTTTCATGTTGAGAGGTATTTCAAAGTAGTTGTAATAGTTGCTACATGAGGTGAACAACCATGAAGACGGCGTCATGAACCTTGACGCTACGTCGACGATGATGGAGATCATGCCCGTTGATGATGGAGATCATGTCCGTGCTTTGGAGATGAAGATCGAAGGCGCAAAGATAAAAGGGCCATATCATATCACATATGAACTGCATGTGATGTTAATCCTTTATGCATCTTATTTTGCTTAGATCGCGACGGTAGCATTATAAGATGATCCCTCACATTAATATCAAGATAATAAAGTGTTCTCCCTCGTATGCACCGTTGTAATAGTTCGTCGTTTCGAAGCATCTCGTGATGATCGGATGTGATAGATTCAACGATTCACATACAACGGGTGTAAGCCATGTTGCACACGCGGAATACTTGGGTTTGCTTGACGAGCCTAGCATGTACGGACATGGCCTCGGGACAACGGAAACCGAAAGGTTGAACACGAGTCATATGGATGATATGATCAACATGTTGATGTTCACCATTGAAGCTACATCATCTCACGTGATGATCGGTTTTTGGTGTAGTGAATTTGGATCGTGTACCACTTAACAACTATGAGGGATGTTGTATTAAGTGGGAGTTCATTAGTAATTAGATTAAACCATGAACTAATTATCTTAAACATAGTCTGAGTAGTATTTTGAATTAATTTTGTAGTATTGGCATCCGTTTACTACTATGCGCTAGTCTTGTAATTGAGATAGAAATACTGTTAAAATCGACAAGAAACTTTACGGTTTGGTACCGTATTGTTAAAGAATCAAGAATTAATTAAGTCCTATTGCAAACTTTTAGTAAACCTCACATTGTTGATTCAAAGAGCTATGGTTTCAATTAGTACCTAAAGTTATCTTGTCTCCGTGAAACTTGAAGTTCAAATCTGTTTGAAAAGTAAGGAGCTGAAAATTTAGTTTTCGTAAATAATCAAGGTATGAGATATATGTGATATCTAAGACCTTATTGCAAGATGATAGAATATAATTTGGTGAGACTACATGAACTCATAAGTTTTATGGGAATGTACGAAGGTTGAAGACGCAAGGCGTCTCAATCCTCCAACTATTGGGGCACTAACGATATTCGCATATCCATGAAGTGACCATCCTTAATATGCACCGTTACTAAAACTCGTCGTTTCGAAGCATCACGTGATGATCGGGTGTGATAGATTCTACGTGTGCATACAACGGGTGCAAGCTAGATTTGCACATGCAAATACCAAGGTTAAAACTTTACGAGCCTAGCATGTACAGACATGGTCTCGAAAAGTCGTCATGATATGATGGATAAAATTATGAGTGAAATTGTTCATCATATTACAAAGTTACTAATAGTGAAATCTGGAACACTTGTCATATGATGATCAACTTCAAAGTAAGAACCTCAAGGTTATTGGTATTTGACCAACAAACCTAGAAGTTATTAATGTTGAAGTGTTTTTCCGAATAATGAGGAAAGCTAAAAGAGAAACCGCAAAAGATATTTTGGCAAAAAGAAAAGAAAAGACTAGAAAGTCTAGCTCAAGTGTATATAAATGATATACATGTTATGGTTGTATTCCTAGTTAAGTCACACAATGAAATTCTTGGGTATTAGTACCATATTGGTTGGTATGAAGTGTCATACAAAACAACGCAATACAAGAATACAATGGCCTAAGTGATCGACAAGGAATATGATAGAAAAGCACGTCCGGAACAAAATAAAGTGTTATTATGTTCGTCATTGGCATTCTATCTAGCCCTTAGAATTTATAATAAAGAACTTAATAATTGTTATTTTGCTCGGTCAAATGAAAACAATGAGTTGTTCAAATTATGACATTACTCCATGTACGATGGATAAGTTATTATAAATCTTAATGGTGAAACACACATACATAAAATCGACGCTAAAATGCCATAAGGCAAATGATTTGAATTCCACTTATTTGTGGAACCGCCATTTAGGTCATGTTAGAAAGGAACGCATGAAGGAACTCCATGCAAATGGATTTTTGGAGTCATTTGATTTTTGAATCATTTGACGCTTGCAAATCTTTTCTAAAGAGAATGATTAAAATACCGTTCATAGGCCAAGAGTTGAACGGGCAACAAACTTAGTGGAAAAATACATAATGATGTATATGGTTCACTGAGCATAGTTGTGTGCGGGAGATTCTTCTACTTCATGAAAACTTTCAACAATAAATTGAGTATATATATGGATATATTCGATAAGGAAGAAGTTTGAAACATTTGAATGGGTTCAAATAAATTTCAACATGAAGTGGAAATCAACGTAATAGAAAAGTCAAATATCTATGATTGGATCATGGTGGAAATATTTGAATTACGAGTTTTAGCGAACATCTAAGAGAGTTATGAAATTATTCTACAACTCACATTTCTTGGAGTATCATAATGATGATATAGTATCCGAGATATGTATCCAAACCTTGTTGGATCAATGATGAGATAAAATATTGATGCCATTATATTTTTGTGGATTATGCTTTAGTGACTACCGCTTTTACACTGAATAGAGCATCATCATGATCCGATGAAATGACATCATACAAGTTATGACATGGGTATAAACCCTAATAGTCTTTTCTTTAAATTTTGGTTTAAGAGTTTACAACCAAAATCGGATGAATGTCTTCGTTGGTTATCCCAGAGATTTAATTGGGAATTCTTCCCACAAGACAAAGACAAAAGTGTTTGTCAATGTTCTTATTTCCAAGAAATTGTTTCTAGTGAAGTATTTGAGTGGGAGGATAATATAATTTGATAAGGTTTATGAACCTGAGCATAATGATCGCAGTAGCGCGAAGCATCGGAATTGGTTTCGGAAGCGGCCACGACGATCATGGCTCCCATGACTACAAAGTGTTTTATCCATGGAGATCGAAGTACATATTGAACCTCATCGTAGGTATGGTTTACTTTGTGATCAAATAAATGATTTGTGGACAAAGGATTGATTTTGAACAATGATAAACCAACTACAAACAAAGAAGTTATGATGGGCCCTGACTCCGTTAAAATGGCCATGCGCCTTGAAATCCATAATAGATGAATACTTTTTGAAAGTAAATGGATCTATAGACTTGGATGAAATATCATTAAAGAAAGCTCGACTTGTTGAAAAATAGTTTACAACAAAGTTCAAAGAGTTGACTACGATAAGATTAGATCTTCCGTAGCAATGCTTATAGTCTATGTGGATTATTCTAGTAATCACTACATATTTCTTTTAGGAGATATGCTAGTAGGATGGCAAAATACATTACTTATCGAAGTATGTATTAAAGGTGTATACAAGATACAACCAAGAGTTTTGCTGGTCCGTGGAATACTAGATAGGTATACGAACTTCAATTGGATGAAGTAAGTATTACGGAGTAGGAATCTTCACCGGATGAAATAGTCAAAGAGTTTTTTGATTTCATCGTAGACGATGAAGAAGCTTGCATTTGCAAGAAATTAAGTGGGAGCGCTGAGACATATTTATAATACTTTATGTAGATGACATATAGTTGGTTATAAATAATGTAATTATATGCTTGATTAAAATGTTTCATTGAAAATTAACTTCAATGAAAGGATATGGACTAAAACATATTTAGTGTCAAGATCTATGAAGATAGATTGAAACACATAATAAGTTTAAGTCAAAGTACATAGAATGGATATTGAAATAGTTCAATATAGAAATATTAAGAAAATGTTCTTGTCATGTGAAGGTTTAACAAGACTTGAGTGTATCTGACACTCGATGAGTAAAAAACACATGAGTGATTTTAGATCACGAATAATATGTACAAAATCGTATATCTTGTGCTCTAAAATGTTATGAGCATATACCGGAATGATTCATAAGATGATCATGGGACGACAGTAAGAATATCCTTGAGTACTTTAGAAGAACTAAGGATATATATATTTTTGTATGAAGAAATGACAAACAAATCGCTGTAAGGTGTTACAACGATATTGGTTTTGTCATATATAAAATATAATTTCAATCTCAAATTAGACTAAGTGTTGTTTTAAAAGTAGCACAATGAGCTAGAAGTTGTCTATGCTAGATTTAGAAGAGTTCTAAATATTGTGACGGAATCTACAAAAGAAGGCAGAGTATGTCATTGTTTTGACAATGACAAAGGATGTTAAGTCAAGAGGTTCTTTAAGAACTTGGTGTATTTCCGACGAGTCGAACTTTGAAGCTATATTGTGTGTGACAATATTAGTGACATATTTCGGATCGCGGAATTAAGGTTCCACCGTAAGACCAAACTTATTTAATGCCGACTCATTTGGAAATGAGTGATGCGTTGAGACGCAAATGAATTACAAAATACATACGGTTCCGAGCTTGTCGGATCCGTTGACTAAAACCTCTCCCGTGAGCGAAACATGATAAAGCACCGAAGGCCAAGGTGTTATATCTTTACAAATGTAAACTAGATTATTGACTCTAGTGCAAGTGGGAGATCGAAGGATATATGCCCTAGAGGCAATAATAAAGTGGTTATTATTTATATCTTTATGTTTATGATAAATGTTTATATATCATGCTATAATTGTATTAACCGAAACATTAGTACATGTGTGATATGTAGACAAACAAAGAAGTCCCTAGTATGCCTCTTAACTAGCTTGTTGATTAATGGATGATTAGTTTCATAATCATGAACATTGGATGTTATTAATAACAAGGTTATGTCATTGTATGAATGATGTAATGGACACACCCAATTAAGCGTAGCATAAGATCTCGTCATTAAGTTATTTGCTATAAGCTTTCGATACATAGTTACCTAGTCCTTATGACCATGAGATCATGTAAATCACTTGTACCGGAAAGGTACTTTGATTACACCAAACACCACTGCGTAAATGGGTGGTTATAAAGGTGGGATTAAGTATCCGGAAAGTATGAGTTGAGGCATATGGATCAACAAGTGGGATTTGTCCATCCCGATGACGGATAGATATACTCCGGGCCCTCTCGGTGGGATGTCGTCTAATGTCTTGCAAGCATATGAATAAGTTCATAAGAGACCACATACCACGGTACGAGTAAAGAGTACTTGTCGGAGACGAGGTTGAACAAGGTATAGAGTGATACCGAAGATCAAACCTCGGACAAGTAAAATATCGCGTGACAAAGGGAATTGGTATCGTATGTGAATGGTTCATTCGATCATCGAAGTCATCGTTGAATATGTGGGAGCCATTATGGATCTCCGGATCCCGCTATTGGTTATTGGTCGGAGTGAGTACTCAACCATGTCCGCATGGTTCACGACCCGTAGGGTGACACACTTAAAGTTGGATGTTGAAATGGTAGAACTTGAATATGGAATGGAGTTCGAATATTTGTTCGAGTCCCGGATGAGATCCCGGACATCACGAGGAGTTCCGGAATGGTCCGGAGAATAAGATTCATATATAGGAAGTCATATTCCAAGTTTGGAAATAATCCGGTGCATTTATGGCGGGTTCTAGAAGGTTCTAGAAAAGTCCGGAAGAAATCACCATGGAAAGTAGAGTCCCGGAGGGACTCCACCTTGCATGACCAGCCAACCCTAAAGGAGAGGAGTCCAAGGTGGACTCCCTAGGGTGGCCGGCCAACCCACCTCAAGGAAAGGTGGGAGTCCCACCTTGGGTAGGACTCCCTCCTTGAGTAGGTTTCCCACATATGGGAGGTTTTAGTGTTGGGGTCTTATTCGAAGACTTGGACTAGAACTCTTGGGGCTTCCACCTATATAATGAGGGGCATAGAGAGGGGGCTGACCACTTCAAGCCTCAGCCTTGGCCGCACCCCTTAGAGGGCCGGCGCCCAACCCCCCTCTCTCCCCAAACCCTAGCGGTCTCTCTCCTCCACCACATTCCGCACGCTTAAGCGAAGCTCCGCCGGATTTCTCCACCACCACCGACACCACGCCGTCGTGCTGTCGGATTCAAGAGGAGCTACTACTTCCGCCGCCCGCCGGAACGGGGAGGTGGACGTCGTCTTCATCAACAACCGAACGTGTGACCGAGTACGGAGGTGCTCGCCCGTTCGTGGCGCCGAAGCGATCGTGATCAAGATCTTCTACGCGCTTGCAAGCGGCAAGTGATCGTCTACCGCAGCAATAAGAGCCTACTCTTATAGGCTTTGGAATCTCTTCAAGGGTTAGTCTTGATCATCCCCTCGTTGCTACCGTCTTCTAGATTGCATCTTGGCTTGGATTGCGTGTTCGCGGTAGGAAAATTTTTGTTTTCTATGCAACGTTATCCTACATCTAGCAGTATGTTTTCCTTTTCGGGTCCATGTGGTCCATTAGCCCAAGTGACCTGGGATGGTATATAAGTGAGATTGGTCTATTACAAACCCTAAGACATAACATAGCAGCTGATGGCTGCTGCCTCTAGGTTAGCCACTCTTCCTCTTCTACATGGTATCAAAGCCACCGGCGGCGGTGGTGGCGGCGCCGGCGACAACCAGGGTGACGATGATGGTGCTCCTCTGGTGGCTGCTCTGAGGGGCAAGCGTGGGGTGGTGCGAGATCTCGTGGCAGCAGATCCAAAGGAGATTGCAGGTAGTGGTGCTTGTGGTGAAGTTGTGTTGCTGTGATTGGAGATGGCGGAGGAGGATCTGGCCATGGCCAAGGTGCTTGACAAGCTAGCCAACTTGCTGGCTGCAAAGACATCAGATGGGGCATCTTCTGCTTCTTCTGGGGAAGGCAGGAAGGCTGCCGCACATGGGGAGATGTAGTATAAGCTTGAGCTCATGCCAAATGAGATCAAGCTCGATGGGGTTGGAAGTTATCTGAGTTGGTCCAGGAGGGGGATGTTGATTCTAAGGACAAAGTCGATGGAAGGGTACGTGTTAGGAAAGGTTCTTGAGCCTGAAGAAAAGGAGGGGCAGGAGTGGAAGAGATGGAATGCTCCAGATTCACTAGTTCTCACTTGGTTGCTGAATTCTTTGACACCTGCTCTTTCCACATCAACAGAGGTATGTACGCGGGCAAGGGAAATGTCATGCTGGTCTCTCAAATTGAAGGCACAATACACGATTTGACTCAAGGTGAAAAATCAGTGATAACATGTGGGAGAGTTGAGACGTGCATGGGCAGATCTGGATCACCTTGCCCCCTTGGTGCTGCCTCATTAAGAATGTGTGGCAGCAGTGAAGAAGTGGATTGAGGACAAAAGGGTGATGAAATTTTTGAAGGGACTGAATCTTGCATTTGAGGGCGGGAGGGATGCGCTGATGCATCTTCCTCAGCTGCCTACAGCTATGGCACAAGAAGAAATTAGGATGAAACAAATGGAGAAGCAAAAAACAACCAGTAGTATCAAGATCAACTGCAGAAGGTAGAAGCAGAGTACAGAGCCATGTCTCTAGGACTAAGTGAGATGCTATGGGTAAGAAACCTTCTGAGTGAGTTGAAGATCTTAAAGGATGGACACTTGAACGTGTGGTGTGATAACAAGTCAGCAATATGCATAGCAAACAATCCAGTCAGCATGATAGGACAAAGCACATTGAGATTGACAGATTCTTCATTAAAGAGAAACTAGATGCTGGAATTATCAAGATCGACTATGTGAGCACAGGGGAGCAGATTGTTGATTGTCTGACAAAAGGTTTGGCTGCCAAGGAGTGTGATCGAGCTTGTGACATGATGGGGATGATAGATATCTATCACCCATCTTAAGAGGGGTGTTGGATAGTATGTGGGCTGCATTCTATCTAGCAGTATGTCTTCCTTTTCTGGCCCATGTGGCCCAGGGATGGTATATAAGTGAGGTTGGTCTGATAGAAATCCTAAGACATAACATAGCAGCTGCTGGCTGCTACCTCTAGGTTAGCCACTCTTGCTCTTCTACAATAGCTTTGCATCTACTCCTTCGGATCCATAATAAGTGTTGGACATTCAATACAAAGTTGTACTAACTTTGTACTAAATCTCCGACACTTATTATTGATGGGAGTACCACTGAATCCCCGACACTTATTATGGATCAGGGGGAGTAGAATGGCAGGGAAAAACGATGACCCCGAGAGAAGAAGTACATTGTTCTGCCTCACGCACCTGCTCGTCGAAGATATGTGCCGCTTCCGCGTGGTTTATCGGATCGTTTTCGGGGATAGCTGCTTGCCAATTGTGTTTGAAGCTCATGAATGCAGACATCTTCTGCTGTTTTCCCATAGAAAGAGCCTCACACTGGCTAGTCATGTCCTTGAATGGCATGTCCGGAGCCGTTGACACCGAGTACCTTGCCGCCTGAGATGATGGGCCAGTGCCAACCTGTAGAATGCAGAGACATCAGTATGAATTGACAGCACAATTTTGGCAAGCAAGCATATCTTCTACTTACAGCCAAAATCTTTACTCTTCAAGTACTAAAAGATGGAGCAAGCAAAAGAAAGACAGGACGAGAATTTTATTACTAGTCATGCAAAAGAGGGGAAATGGGGGAGACTGATGGTTCTGGGAGCAAGAACATACTGTTTCTAGAAGCTCATCGATACCCAAAAGATCTGTTGTGGGAACAGACATGCCTTTACTAGTTGGCATAGTTTCGTATACTTCTGCCAAGGTTTCATTACCCATATCGATAAGTGGAGCCTGCTTGAAGTTTTCAAGTACTTTAGAACGTGAAAATAAGATGAGATATATTTTGCGACATCTATATACCTCTTGATGGAAGAAATCGTCTTCCGACACTGACAGTGGATTTTTGCTGGGTGCTTCAAAAAACTGAGCATTTATTGGACACATTTCGTCAGGACAGAAGTCATTTAGCAGTTGACTTCTTATACTTTCTAACTCCATCTGAAGAAATTGGAAAAGGTCATCACTCGCATGGTGAATGGAATTCAGTTCGAACAACATAACAGAGGCATAAGAAGAAAGAATGGAATATTACATCTGGTAAATCTGTTAAACTGTTCATGATCATTGAGGTCATGAATTGTCGTGAATGGCTCCCTGTTAAGTTTACTGTTGAAAGAAACTTCAAAGCGTTAGCATCATCCTCTGGTGATCCATATGTCTTAGATGGATCTTCTGAATAATCTTTCACAGCCTGAAGTTTGGTCTCATGTACTAAATGAAGAAAGGGATCCACCTACAAAAAAGTACCAGATGAAGTTTAGAAAGGAGAGAATACATCAAGGCAACAATACTGACTCCAAGAAAAACATTATTAGATAAATGTACCAATGGGCATCATGTAGCGTGTGATTAGTGCAGTTAACTAAAAATAATTCGACGCATGCATTATTAAATGCCCCTTCACCAGTTTGTTCAATTCCCAAGAAGCATGTCACAGACATATAGTTCAATAAGGAAACAAACTATGCCATAAACAAGATATAATGAAATTTGATGAGACACATACTGTTCTTTCATTGAGCAAAGAGTTGCAAATTGGGATGAGAGGCGCCACATTGAAAGCTCTTGAAGAGAAAATGATCATAGATGTAGCCAAAGTAAACAAGGACCGACGACGAGATGGTGACAGAGAATCTAAGAACACAATGGAGACACAATTGGTTATGTAAGTGGATTTAAAGCAAACATCGGTAACCACTAGGCCTATGGTGCATAGTTTTGTTTGTCATGCGAAAATAGAACTTGTGTTTCTTTTGCGACAGATACTAGTCCCAGTGATTTAACCACCTTACCTGTTTCTTGGAGTGAACGTGCCATTAAAGAAAATGCAACCTGGAAACTGGGAGCAAGAGCCTCAAATATTGCCATCTGAAGGAGCAGAGGGAGAAAATATATGTGATATCTATTCCAGACAGATCAGGAATTAAGTTTCAATAGTGTGTAAAGAACATTACAAATGAGGCATAGATATCAGACTACTGAAAATGAAAACTAAATGAACAACAGTGCATGATATTAATATTAGATGGGAAATTTCCCTATAGAATCAGCAAATCATATAAATCAGATTTACAAAACTAAATGGCTTATACATGCACTGTTAAGAATAAGAACTGAAAGCAACAGAATATTAGACAGAGTAATGGAAAGAAAAATACAGATATATAAGATGGCAGTTAAGTACCTTCGACCCAGAAAACAATAGAAGCAAACTATAAGTATGAGCAATAGCTTCATAATTTTGAGGAGAATTTTTATGAGATATCGCTTGAGCCCAAATGGATGACAGTAAAAGTGTGGCCTGGTGACTGCTTAATCTTAAGAAAGCCCATTCCTGAAAGTATAAGAAAGGTAGCTCGAACTTAGAAGGAGCTGAACTGTAGCAAAGGTTTTGCTCACATGTTAATAGCATGTTATATACTCTCATTCTGAACAGAAGGTTGAGATAACGTTGCACATGACACAACATACCATTTCATTGCATGACTCAGTTGAGGAATTTTGACTTTCCTTCAAGGACACAGAAGATCGCAGAGATGATGAAGGAACCCTTTTAATAGATAAATTAGGAACTCTGAAGCTGCGTCTACGGCTTTGCGAACCAGACAAGTTCTTGGGCGAAGCAGTTTCATCACCAATACCGTATAAAGTTTTATTCCGGCTTCCATCCTGTGTACTTTCCCTGAAGGAGGTTTTGTCCCTCCTCAACTTATCAAACAAAGCAGCTGAAGATGAGAAAACAGAGACAGCCCTTGAGAGTGTCCTCTGAATTTCCTGCTTCTTAAGCTGGTCTGGGGATTCTGAATGAGGGAAGGGAGAAACAGAAGATGGGACAAGGACAACAGAAAATATACGGTGTGCAGAAACACGAATTTCATGGTCAGGGTGGACCATTGCTAACAGTAATTGGTGAAATAGTACTTCCGGAAATACCTGGAAGTTATGGTGGATAATCAGTTTTCAGAACATAAATATTGCTAAGTTTCCAGAACATAACTATGGCTATAGAAACTAGAGAAAATTGCATTCTGGTTAGGACAGCATACCTTATTCTTATAGGACAAATTCGGAATAGATGAAATTATTTGGGCAGTGCGATAAACTGCAGATGTAGTTGCTATAGCAATAAGAGGAGTTCGCGAGATATTCTCTAACATCACAGACATCATGTCAAGGACAGGTCCAGCATCACCTACCTGATCAATAATACCAGACAATAAGTTGTAGGCCCTATAAAGGTGACAAGCTCAATTTGAAATTAACCATAATGATAATTATGCAAACAACACCAAGAAGCTTCTGGTAAAATTGCAAAGAATAAAGTAAAGAGAAGAAAGTAGAATGTCATAAAAAAAAGTTTTCGTTTGAGAGGAAAGGACCTTCTTGGATAGCTGGACTATGCAGTCGTCAACAGCCTTCCGGAGTTTGTCATTCCACTTTACCAGTTCCAACTCTCTGCTGCCTACAGCAACCTGCAATGTCTTCTTCATATGTCTCACAAGGTCACTTAGAGCACCAATCGTTGCTGCTGAAGCCTGAGCTCTTGATTGTTCTGCAAGGGAAGCTATCACCTCCACGATGCTGAGTTGCACCTCTGGTTGCTTTGATACAGACTTGTGTTCAATGTGCTTTACCAATATTGATATCATGAGGTTCATGTTTTGCCCTGCAGAAGCTGGTTACATTAAATAAACAAACACTTGCATGTACAGTCTCAAAGGTTCTGGGACAAATGGAGCACCTGAATTTTCCATCAACATTTGCATGTCCAATAAAACAGAGAGAGCAAGTGTGTTCAGGGATGACCATGAATTATTATTATCAAAGTGACGAAATAGGGACTCCAGAACACGACGGAAAGTGGTCGCCTCCCTGGATAGCTTGGCCATGTTGTGCACACAGATTCTTGACCAAAAGTTAGGATCCTTTGCATCTTTCCTGAAACACACGAGACAGTTCAGAACAGCAGCGCACGATACTTGAGATGGTGACAAACTGAAGTGATAGAAATTCAAAGAAGATTATATTACACAGGCAGTTGAATTTCTCCCTTATCACTAACTATGCTCTTCCAAGAAGGTATCCTAGAGATGGTAAATGAGGAAGGAGAGGAAGAGGCACGACCCTCTGCTTTAAGAACTTCTTCTGTCCGCCCACTTCCTGGAGCTTCGGGACCATTATTGTCATCGTGCATCTTTTGAGGCCTATAGCTTTCCAATACTACTTGAACAACCTAGAATTTTATTTAAAGGCCACAGTTAAAAAAAATGACATCAGGTATGCTTAGAAAAATCACATTCAGCAATCTAGCAGTAAATACTAGTGTCATAGATGTCAAATATTTAAAAGGTGTGCATTCATATAACAGAAAACGCAATTCAAGAACTATAACAGATACTCACATTATCAAACTCGGATGAGATATGAGAAAGCTCACCCATAAACCAGATCTGTTCAACACAAGAAAATGAATAGTCAATATTGAAGGATACTTACTTCAGTTAGTTTGCAATGACAGGTATAAAAATTGTAATTAGAAAACAAAAGTAAAATCAGAGGTTACTACATGAAGGATCGATCTTGGGCTGCAGCTGGTGCGATCAGCTTAGACGCCTTGATCCAGTACTTAGAACTAGTGGGTTGAGTTTTAGGGTGATCGGTTGTCCTGGGCTTGTAAATATTTGTAAAAAACTCTCGTTTCTATCAATGCCACAAAACCGAGTGCTTTTTGTGTTTTCACGAAAAAATATTTTGGAAAGCGCACAAACTTCTGAGGGGTGATCCAGTGATATATAATTAATTTAAATGACTTGAAGAGTTGGGTAATATCGTCTAAAAAACAACTAGACATTTCTACTTTGGCTGCTCAATCAATTTAGAAGAATGACGAGAAAATATAGCTACAAGGGTTTGATGCAATTACCCCTAGTTATGACATACTACCTCCGTTTCAAGGAATAAGGCGCACGCGTATTTCAAGACGAACTTTGACCATAAAAATTGAGCAATAAAATTTTAATTTTATTATATGTAATTAGCACCGTTGGATTCGTACTGAAAAGCACTTTCTAATGATGCTAATTTCATACAAACAATCTTTATATATTTAAATTATTTTTTGGTCAAACAAAAAACACGTAAAAAGAGGACGCCTTATTCCTTGAAATGGAGGTAGTAAAGCGAAATCTTGGAACCACCAAATTGTGATGGGCATTACAACGTTCGAAGCTTGATTAGCGCTACACTTTGACATTGTTAACATGATTTCAAAATTTCAACCCCTTCACATCTGTTTTAACAGAGTGAAATGTGGGATTTGCAGAAAACGCCAGGAGAAACGGTACAACGGCAGATACTCATAATGACAGGCAGGGCGTTCCACCAAAAAAGATCATGCAGAGAACATACCATAGCTGAAAGGGCTTGGAGGGCTGCTGCACGGAGTGCATTAGACTTCTCTTCCACCTTGACTACCTGAGCTAGTTCACAGAGTCTTGGGACAAGTTCTTCCATATTGAACTGATACGTTCCATCCACCTGGAATGAACATAGGAGTCAGAGGATGCTTCTAGCTTGGAAAAGATTTATGGAGCAGATAAAGGCATACAGTGCTGGCTGGCTATACATATTGGGATACCTGACAGACAATAAAATCAAACAAGGTTTCACACCCTATGATGCGCATATCATCCTGCCTCGTGTGATCCAAGAGAGTGCATATGATGCTCAGCAAGCTGCTTGCTAGTAACGGCCTGCACTGAGCGAATCATATTTTAACCTTTACAACCATTCGAAGAGAAATTACCAATACGGAAACTATCTTCACTCGACAGCCAAGTCTCTGGACTGCTCTCCATGGAAGGGAGCAGATTTGGTACAAAACCACTGAAACGTAAACTGGAAGTCTGCACATGACTTACATCTGGTCTTTACAAGATACCAACAATCTGCGGTATATCAGCACAACCACTTTCGCAAAACCATACTGCTCCTTCCTCAACTCCTTGTAAAACCTTTGCTCCAAGTATTCAGTGATCTGCACACATAGTAACAGTGCAGGTCTATTAGTAGCTGTAAGCTGTCGGGTGCATAGGTCCAGGGTAGACAAGCAGGGCAGTGAAGACAGTACGTTTGGCACGCGGTGAGGGTTCCGAGCAACATAGTCGCACAGCTTCCCGATCCTCCTTTCATTCGGCGGCTCTTCCTGCAATCGCGAGAAATTGTGTCATGTTTCCATAGAGCATCATCAGCAAGGCAGCTAGCTATCAGATAACTGGTGTAGGTCGTCATACTGTCGCAGCTTCTACTTTAGTGAAAACTAGTACCAGGCTATCAAAGAATGAACCTAGTGGCTTGAGAAAGCAGAGGCAGAATTTTATGCTACGGTTGTCTCCACATTTTCAGCAGTTGGTCAATGGAAACGGGAGGCCAACGACACGGCCGTAAGCATCGGCAGTCCGTAATTACAGTACACGGGTACAGTAGCGATTGATTTCATCTCATTTCCTCGTCTTCCAACGCAATGCAATACTAGAAGGGGAGTCAAATGCCGAGCAGGGATAGAGCTACGGAGGAGGAGGGGATCGGATTTGAACCTGCGTTGCGGGGAAGATTTCGGCGAGGATCTTCTTGTAGCGCTTGACGGGCTGCCTGGAGCGGGCGCGCAGGGAGGGGCAGAAGTAGCACAGCCCGCCGCACGCCGGCAGCACCTTCCTCGACACTACCCCGGACACGGACGCGCTGCCCATTCCCTATCCTCCTCCGCCGCGTCCTCGACCACCAGAACCGAGACGACCCCGCGCGCGCTCCCCTCCTCGCCGTCTGCAGCCGATCGAATCGCCTCTCCCGATCGCCTGGGCTACCAGATCGGGTCAACGGGAGCGGAGCACGGCGCCTGGCTGGTGTGGCGGCGGAGGATCCCCGCCGCCGCCGACCTGCCGCCGTCGGCCCGCGACGGTGGAAGGAGAGCGCGGGAGGAAGAGGGGAAGGAACAACGGCCGGCCCGGGAGTTGCGCGAGGATGTGCGCGCATTTGCTAAATTTTTTGGGGAGGTCATGCCGGTCCTACCTGTCAGTGACAGGTGGGCGCTGACGGGTCAGTGGGTCCCAGCTGCCGTCGTGGGCCGCTGCGGCCGGCGGCCGGCCACCGGTGCTCACCTGCTGCGGCTATATCTTTCTTCTTTAGCTCTCGAATATGTCAGAGGTGTGCAATTAAATATACATGTATTATGCAGACATATAGCATTTCTCTCAAAATAATGGGTGTACACTTGTACACCTAGATGGCTAATTATATAACGGGCTCCACCGATGCATATAATGCAGCATAGTACTATATAGCAGTACTTGCAGGCGAACATCCTCTTTGGCTCCCGACCTCTAGTGCTCAATTTATTGTAAAAAAACAAAAAAAACATATTTAAATGTTTTTAAAAAATAAAAATGTAGATATAGTCAATGATGTACCCTACAAACACACACACAAAATTGTAACGTTAAATCCCTTAAATTCAAGGCTATAAAAACTGACAAAATATGATGAACTGAGTTTTAAAAATAAGCACTGTTCACTATACTCATATTTATTTATTTTATTTTTGTGTGGCTCAACATAAAAATATTTTAAATTAAGATTCTAATTGTTTGTAGAATACATAAATGTGTAAAACAAAAAAAATCTACAACTTTTAAAATCTTGCAAAAATATTTTTTGGTTTTTTTTTAATAATGGAGCACTCGAGCTCTGCTAGAAATCAAGGTTTTAAATAGCACGCTATTTCTCCGCTTAAATATCAAAGAGTAATTTTGCTCGATGTGACGCTATTTGCGAAATAGCATGCTATATCGCGCTAAAACTTCATAGCATCAGCGCGCTACTTTTTTCAGTCAAGTTGGTTTCACTTTTTCGTGGTAATGAATTGCAATCTGTTGGTTCCACTTCTAAATCAGAAGATAATATCGCTATGCTAATAATTTTTAGTAAATAATTTATACTATGTTGTTGCCTTGTGAAATGTTGATGTTAGCCTTCTAAAATATTTGAGATATTTTTTATATGTGATTATGTATGTATGATTGAGTCACTTTTGGACTACATATCAATTCGTTCTAATAAAATTATTTATTTTTAGGCTATATTTAGTATTATTTTGAAAACGATATTTCAAATATATCACGCTATTAGCACGATATAGCGTCCATAGCATTTGAAGGATGCTGCCGCTATTTCATTTAGCACGCTATTTTAAACCTTGCTAGAAATCCTCTTTCATATTTTATTTTTCTTAGTTAGGACTTTTTTTTGCGGGGACTCTTGTAAAACCCGATTTCTAATTCCTGCCATAGCACTCTGTTGTCTTACCGGGTGCACACCTCCCGCGTGCGTCCGATTAAGACCCGGCGGTTCGCGAGTGGAATGTTTGGGCACCACAGTGTCTAGATGTGCTTTTTCTAATTCCGATGGCCATCCCGTCCAAATCCCCATCTCTCCCTAGCATCTGGTTTGGAGGCGCTCAACGGAAGACGGGAGGGGCGGCGCCACCACATGGAGCTGCAGTGGCCGTCTCCATGGCGCGCTGCCGGAAAAGACCCCGCCCCTACCGCGCGCTGCAGGGGCCGCCTCCATGGCGCGCCGCCGGGAAGGGTCTCGCCCCTACCACGCGCTGTTGGCCCCGTCTCCATGGCGCGATGTAGGGGATTTCTCTACCGCGCGCCGTCGGGAAGGGACTCGCCCCTACCGTGCGCTGCTGGCCCCGTCTCCATGGCGCGCTGGGAGGATGGCCGTCTTCATGGCGCGCCGCCGCGAAGGGCCTCACCCCTGCCGCGCTCTGCTGGCCTCGTCTCCATGGCGCGCCAGGGGGAAGGGCCTCAACTCCAACGCCCGTCGCGGGTCCAGCACGCCGTCGGGCTCTGCCAATGGATCGAATCCTCAATAATAGCAGGTTCTCTATATTTTCTTCTTGTAAATTTTAGAGCTAGGATATACTTTTTGATTATTTATACATCTAGATTTTTTTTTTCCTTTTTCTACATCCAGAATGATGGCAACAGATGTAATTTTTTTCTTTTTCTACATCCAGATCTTGAAAATATTAGGTTTCCACACATTTTCGTATGTAATTTATTTCTTTTTTCTACATTTACACTGCCCCTTTTTTACATCCTCAATTGGAATCACAAACACTAGTATATTTTCTGGGATTTAACTTTTTGTAGTTAAACTCCAATTTTTTACATGCAAATATTTGTTCTGAATTCAAGGAAGAAAATAAGAATATACAAGATGCATTTACTTTGTGTTTTATTTTGTGTGAATTTGTACGCTATCTAGAGCTGTCTTTTGTTTCTGTCATGAATTTGCAACGGAGCGGGGTAATGAGAAGGCGGTTCCCGTATTTTACGTGCAGACCCGGGCGGTAGAAGGAAAGAGGGATCAAAACTTTTCTTATTTTGGAACACGGAGATGTCGAACCATTTTATTTCCTAATTTGGGTGGAGCACCGTGGTAGACTAATTAGTGCTATAGCACCCTGTAGCAGGGTCCCTTGTAAAAGCCTAAACCCTACCTCTCAGTTAGGATCGATCGAGGGGACTGGTGGTAGTCACCTCGCCGGCGACGATGAACCGCCGGTTCCTGTACATGCTGGTCAGAGCCTCCCCCTTGTGCGGCTCTTACACGCTGCGACGCACGAACCCGTCCCGCCTTTTCTACCCCATGGACTCGCCGGAGCGAGCGGCGGCGGCGGCGGCAGCGGCAGCAGCTGGAGCTGCGAGGGCGGCGACGTCGAAGGCGGAGGCAACGGAGAGGCCGGTGGAGGACGCTCGACTGCCTCCGGCCACCACGACCTTCCGTTGCTACAACACCGACAGGCCGCACTTCGCGCTCCTAGGCCGCAATAAGGACAAGATCCTCGTCCTGGACGAGAACGAAGCCGTCAGCCGCGCCGTCCTGTACGACGACGCCTCGCGCTGCATCCACATGTTGCCCAGCCCGCGGGAGCCCAAGATAGAGCCCTTCTCTGTCGCCGTCGGCGACAACCTGTACCTCATGGAGGGGAATCCTCAGGGCGACAAAGATGACTGCGACGAGCACGAGCGATCGCAATACGAAGCTACCGTCGAGGCGCTTGTTCCCGGTGGCGAGGACTCGTACTGGTGGCGCTCCGTCCCGCCGCCGCTCTACGCCGCGCGGACGTGTAATCTCAACGACGACGTCAGGGCCTACGCTGCTGTCGGCGGTTCCAGCATCTGGGTGTCCACGGATTTATACCAAGGCACGTTCGCCCTCGACACGGCGAGCGGCGCGTGGAGCAGGGCCGGCGACTGGCCGCTGCCGTTTGTAGGGCGCGCCGAGCACGTCCCGGAGCACGGCGGCCTCTGGTTCCGCCTCTCTGACAGCGGCATCCTCCACGCGTGGGACCTTCGGGCCGAAGGCAGGCCGGCGGCGCGGCGCACGCGCGGGCATATCAGCGACATGGCCGAGGGGCTCTTGGTTGGATTGGAGGTCGCCCACCTTGGCGACGGGCGGCTCTGCGTCGGCAGGCTGTTTGAGGTTAAACGAGAAGGATCACGCGAGCACTGCACCTGCTGCCGCTACCACTGTAGGCCTTCGCGCGTACTCTTCGCCATGTTCACCGGCGTGGAGGTGGAGGACGCCGGCGACGGGACGGCGTTACACCTGATCGAGCACAAGTCGTGCAGATATAGCTTAGGTGTAGGCAAGTCCGCCCAGTTTGTGTTCTAGTTTATTTCAGAGCATTTTAGATTGATTGTATTTTCTACTCCTTTTTTTAAATCAATTGTATTTTCTACTCCTAAAATAGTTCCAACAAGGGAGAGTGATAATAAGAGAGAGTTGGTAGAAATTGGGATGCATTTTAGATCCTTACAGTTCTTGCAAATTTTAAGTATATAGTTAAGAAAAAAGAAACATAATATGCTAGGACCCAACCATTGATAGAAATTTAGATCTAAACATGCTCGCTAAATGAATTTGGTAGCTCAAAAACTACCGACCTTCTGAGATTGGCATTGGATTTTGAATAAATATAGAATTATTCTAATTAAAATTCAAATAATCCATATATGCATGCTATTTGTTATAACATCCTATATGTAACTTCAGCACCCGTTCGAAATCGAATATCCTTATCCTGGCTAGGCTCTTTAAAATCGGATATGAATACCTTAAAACGAATTCGAGACCGATTTTGACGCTGAAATTATTCTATTCATTTACACCCCTATACAGAGTTCTTAGTGACTAGTTTTATAGTTTTTATAGGGGAAGACTTGTAAAAAGACTGTTGGCAAACGCATAAGCCCTAGCCCTCGTTAGGCAGCCAGAGAAGATCGATCAGGCGGCCGGCCGGGCGGTACTCACCTCGTGCTCGCGGCGACGATGAAGACGAACGAACAGGCGGTTCCTGTACATGTTGGTCAAAGCAGCCTTCGGGGAACACGGCACGTACACGCTGCGCCGCATCAACCCGTCCCGCCTTTTCTACCGCAAGGATTCGCCCGAGCGCGCGGCGGCGGCGGCAGTTGCTGGTGTTGCGAGGGCGACAACATCGGAGGCGGCGGCGACGGCGAGGGTGGTGGAGAACGCTCGCCTGCCTCCGCCCACCACGACCATCCGCTCCGACTCCTACGGCCCACTGCGCTGCGCGCTCCTCGGCCGACACAAGGACAAGATCCTCGTCGCCGGCGACGAGGACAAGATCCTCATCGTCGACGACGAGGACGACCCCGTTTTCCGCGCCGTCATCTACGACGACCGCTCGCGCTCCTTCCACGCGCTTCCCAGCCTGCGTCATTGCATAATCGATCCCTTCTGGGTCGCCGTCGGCGACAGCCTGTGTACTTTGTGAGCGGCTACTACCACTATGACCGCTCCGGCGACGACGATGACAGCTACGACGACGACGCCGAAGACAATGACATCCACGACGAAGAAGACGACGAATACGCAGCAACAGTCGATGCGCTTGTTCCGGATTGCGACGGCCAGTACGCTTGGCGTGGCGTCGTGCCGCCGCCCCACGAGAGGATGGACTGGAACTCCAAAAGCAGGGCCTACGCGGCCGTCGGCGAGTCCAGCATCTGGGTGTCCGCGGGATGCCACGGCGCGCTCGCCCTGGACGAGCAAAGTGGGCGACTGGACGCTGCCATTCGTGGGGCGCGTCGTGCACGCCCCGGACCCGGAGCACGGCGACCTGATCTGGTTCGGCTTCTCGGGCGGCACCCACCTCGAAGCGTGGGACTTGCGCGCCGATGGCGGGCCGGCGTCGCGCCTAAGGTGGGGTGATATGCCCGGCGTGGTCGACGGGAATGTGTTTCAGTCGGAGGTTGCAGTCCTCGGCGACGGCCGCCTCTGCGTTGCCAGGCTGTTTGAGGTTCACAAACCGCCGCCGTTACGCGGGCACTGCTCCTCTGCTGCTACTACCGCACCCACCAGCACAATATTAGGCTTCCTCGCGTCTTCGCCATGCTCACTGGTGTGGAGGTGGTGGACGACGGCGGCGGTAGGGGGCTCCGCTTGATCGAGCACAAGTCCTGCCGATACAACATAGGCGTAGGGTGCAGCTTCGCCCTCGCCCAGCGTAACTTCGCCCAGTTCATATTCTAGTATTTTTCAAAGGGATTTGTGTCCTGATTTGGTGAGTGCTAGAGACTATGCTAAAATATGTTTTTTTCTCTCTTTCAAACGGGAATGAACTCATGTAGATGGTACACTCCCAAACTTTGAGGGATACTATAGGTACTTCAATAAGCTCAATGGAAAATGACAATCCAGTCGGTGCATAAAGAAGTTGATAGTTGTTAGATTATATGTTTCGGTTAAGCAAGACTTGTAACGCAAGCTAGGGTTTTAGGCTTAGTCGGTTGGCTCTACTATTTATATCCCTTGTACCCCAAACAGTTTTTGCATCAATTGTGAGACATAATACAATCCTACATGGTATCAGACTAATCGATCTTGACCTATGGCGCCGCCGCCTAAGCCGCCGCCGCTGCCGCCGCCTGGTTACTTCGACCAGCACGCCAAAGCCGTCGCCGCCGCCGAGGCCTCGACCTCTTCTACCCCTCCCACGGCTACTCCTCTCTCCTATGCAGACACCATAGCCGATGTCACCCCCTTCATACCTATTACTTTAGATCTTGCCCAACACAACTACTACCATTGGCGCCACCTCTTTGAGGTTCACCTCGGGCGCTGCAACCTCCGTCACCACATCGTCGCCGACGCCGCCCCTCGTCCTGACGACGCTCGCTGGACCACAGATGATCTCGCCATCATCCAATGGATCTACACACGCGTGTCCATGGAGATTTTCAATCTCGTTTTCCGTGAGGCCGCCACCGCCGCCGCCCTCTGGGCGTCCCTGCGCCAGCCTCTTCCGAGACAACGCCGACGCCCGGATCAACAACCTCCACTCCGCGATCCGCAACACCCCTCGGGGGACTCCTCGCTCGGCGTCTACCGTCGGCGCATCCGGACGATGGCGGATGAGCTCCGCGAACTAGGCGATCCTATGCCTGATCGCCAGCTTATCAACATCCTTCTCCAAGGGCTCGGCGACCGGTTCAAGCCTCAAGCGGCCATGATTCCCTTCATGCAGCCTCGCCCTTCCTTCAAGGAGATCCGGTCCCTGCTGCAGAACGCCGATGATGACCTCACACGACGGGAGGCGCGGCCTCACGTCTTCGCCGCCTCCACCCGGCCGCCCTGTGGTGACCCTGCATACCACTGCATGTTGTAGTATGCCAGTCGTTGATATAACATTCACGAAGTACCATTCCGCAAATGTTACATCCCTCAGAGTAGTACAACAGAACATAGCAGGTCCATAACTCATTCACATCTTATTACAATTAACATACACATGTCGTCTCGGAGTTCCTCTTGGGTCCTAAGAGGATTACTCCTGGGTTCGAGGCGAACCCAACTTAACTTACAATACCAGAGTCTCATTAATCTAAACATTTATTTCATCGAGCAGCTAAATATTAAGAGTTCGTGCTGCTCGGCTACTACTACTCTCGGATATCTCTAGGCTTGATCTCCTCCGGAAGCCTCCCCGGATCCGTAGACTATGAGATAGTCTACGCCTTCAACTCCTCCTGAGAGGTCTGGTTCCTCGTAGCCGATAATCTCGGCTCCTTCATTGTTGTCGTAGTCCTCCTCCAGACGGTTCAGACAATCTAAGCATGGGATTTAAGAGTGGTATGAGTACGAGCGTACTCAACAAGTTCATTATAGGTAAGAGGTGTTTAATGCACTAGCTACGATATTAGACCAGAAAGTCTAATACCAATGCAAGTTTTGATAAACATTTCTTCAAGAGATTGATTTTATTTCAAAGAGCTATGTCCGTCAGCTTTCACCGGTTTACTAGAACTTCATGGAGCTCCTTTCCGGCCGCGTTCGCAGTTCCTCATCCCGGAACAGGGAGTGACAGGTCACGATTCTTTACACTCTGCAGAGGTGTGTTGCTTTACCCATAAGAGATCTTAACCTTGGTGCCAACCGGGCAGCTTTCCCGTCCACACTTCCTTCGGTGTGAGGCCCGGTATAAGGTCTAGCCAATCATGTTCCTCCGCTACCTCGAACACCCACCCTTTGTTGCATGCCCCGACCCTGGGTCCTCGTCGGTCCCATTATTCCCACTCACGGGTGGACCCCGACCACGACGACAGTTTGGGATCGAACCAAACTCCTTCGCCGGTAGCTGCAACCCATCATAGACCGCAATACCGTGGGGACTTAAGGCTTCCCCGGCCAACCGCTTGCACTTCGAGCGACAAGTGTCTACGGACTATGCCGTGGGGACTTAAGGCTTCCCCGACCAACCGCTTGCCCCGACGGATACAAGTGTCTACGGTAAAGCGCATCCGTTGATGAACGAGAGGTGGAAACACTTTTGACTACTCCGTCCCACTCCGGATCTTATGGTTAACACGGGTATTACGGCACAAGAATCACTGGCGACATTTGTTGTTTAATCCTAGATGGATATAAACCCGTGCAATGGAACCTCCACCATATCAACACAATCCATGGTTCCATTGCCCACCACATAGTCATATTCATAGTTATGAAAGTAGTGGTTTTGATTTTTGTGCAATAGTGATAACCATAATACTTTGCAAGTAATTTGATAAAAATACTCAAATGATATGAGCAAGTGATGAACTTGCTCGAACACCGCAAAGTTTTGCGGTTGGAAGGTGTGGACTGACCCTTGTCCTCTCGTCTCTGAAAAATAGCATCATTGTCCGATAAGGGCAATGGTTAAAGAAGCAATTATGCATGATTCCATTTTTAGGGTTTGTTCCCCCCTTCCGATGTCGTTATTATTTCATGTAAGAGGTTAATACTAAGAATAATTTGAGGATACTTGATTTAAAGTAAAATACAACCTTGAAATGTTGTCAAGGTGTTTTTAAAGTCCAATTGCATTGATGGACTTATTTTCATTAATGAAAATAATATGTGTGATTTAAATCATTATTTAAATCCTTAACATAGGACTTATTCTTAATTGTCTTCAAAAATTCTCTTTGATATTTTATTTAAATAGAGAATTTTATGCTGATCCTTTTTCATATTTTTAATTTATTTTTAAGAGCTTTAAATAATTTTCTATTGAATTTCAAAATTTCATGTTTTTATTGAATTGTGAAAAGTCCTTTTTGCCCCTGGCCCACCGTCGGTGGAGCCCGAGTGGGTTGGGCTAGACCAGCTCGGGTCCAACCGACCCGAGCGGTCGGTCGCTCACTCCCGCACCTCGCGCCGCTCGTCCTAACCCTAATCCCCTCCGCTCTCACTGGCGACCTGCGTCGCCCGCACCGCCGCCGGCCGATTCCGGCGGTCTCCGGCCGCCATGGCCTACGCCATGGGGCGCAATCGAACCGCCAGACGACGGCGATTCGTTCTCTCCGCGTCGATTTGGAGCTGACGCCGTCCCTCGCTCGCCATCGACCCTCGTCGCCATGCCTAGGGTTCGGGATCCGCTTGATCCCGTGGTTCCCC
The DNA here is from genome assembly GCF_022539505.1 of Lolium rigidum. Classification (NCBI taxonomy): domain Eukaryota; kingdom Viridiplantae; phylum Streptophyta; class Magnoliopsida; order Poales; family Poaceae; genus Lolium; species Lolium rigidum. The sequence goes on along the minus strand of NC_061509.1, from coordinate 13,495,223 downwards.
AAGCTCCGGGCGAGATGGTGCTATGGCCGCCACGATGGGGTGGTGCTGTGGCGCCGCCATGGCCTGGCTTGGCCTGGCGCCGCCACGCCCTGGCGTGTGCCGCTGTGGCCGCCATGGTGGTTGGCCTGCTCGACCCTGGTACGTCCTCCACCTCTTCTTCTCTCATGTGTGCCTGTTCTTCTTCCTCTCTCAGTAGCTCTAGCTAATGCTTTCCTCCCAATGGAGGGCCTGCCGTCTTATTGCTTCGCTGCTCTGTTGCGCCTAGCTTGCTTGTGTGGCGTGTGCTTGCTGCTTGCTAGAGCTACCGCCATGAATCCTAGCTACGGTGCTGCCCTATTCCGCCTATTAGCTGGGCTTAATTCTTGCTATCTTGATTGTGCACGGTTACGTGCATGTTCCGAAGCCACATGCTTGTTGAATCTTGCATATCCGGCTTGGAACCTTCCACTGTGCCTCTGTTCTATTTACTATTCTTGCCAGTCATTCATGTGTATTCAATTTGGCTGCCCTGGCTTGATTACCATGTGTAATCCTTACAATTTGCAAGTTCCAGGGCACTGATATGCTGTCCCTTGTGCTCAATTTCATGTGTAAGCTTGGTTGAGCATTACTGCTGGTTAACTGCATGATTCAGTGATGAGTGATACGTCTCCAACGTATCTATAATTTCCGATGTTCCATGCTTGTTTTATGACAATACCAACATGTTTTGTTCACACTTTATATCATTTTTATGCGTTTTCCGGAACTAACCTATTGACGAGATGCCGAGAGGCCGGTTCTTTGTTTTCTGCTGTTTTTGGTTTCAGAAATCCTAGTAACGAAATATTCTCGGAATCGGACGAAATCAACGCCCAAGTTCCTATTTTCATCGGAAGCATCCGGAACACCCGGGAAGGACCGGAGGGGAGCCACAGGGGCCCCACACCACACCCCGGCGCGGCCGAGGGGCCGCGCCCCTATAGTGTGGGCCCCCGGAGACCTTCCGACTCCGATTCTTCGCCTATTTAAGCCGTCGTGACCTAAAACTTCGATACCAATTGACGAAACTCCGAGAAAGACTCCGGGGCGCCGCCACCATCGCGAAACTCCAATTCGGGGGACGGAACTACTGTTCGGCACCCTGCCGGGACGGGGAAGTGCCCCGGAAGGCTTCTCCATCGACACCGCTGCCATCTCCACCGCCATCTTCATCACCGCTGCTACTCCCATGAGGAGGAGTAGTTCTCCATCGAGGCTCGGGGCTGTACCGGTAGCTATGTGGTTAATCTCTCTCCATGTACTTCAATACAATGATCTCATGAGCTGCTTTACATGATTGAGATTCATATGAGTTTTGTATCACAATTCATCTATGTGCTACTCTAGTGATGTTATTAAAGTAGTTCTATTCCTCCCGCACGTGTGTAAAGGTGACTAGTGTGTGCACCGTGTGGTTCTTGTCGTAGGCTATGATCATGATCTCTTGTAGATTGTGGAGTTAATTATCATTATGATGGTATTGATGTGATCTATCCGGTTATGTTGATCTATCTTACACTATAAGGTTACTTAAATATGAACAAATTGTGGAGCTTGTTAACTCCGGCATTGAGGGTTCGTGTAATCCTACGCAATGCGTTCATCATCCAACAAGAGTGTAGAGTATGCATTTATCTATTCTGTTATGTGATCAATGTTGAGAGTGTCCACTAGTGAAAGTATAATCCCTAGGCCTTGTTCCTAAATACTGTTGAGTTACTACTGCTTGTTTACTGTTTTACTGCGTTACTACTGCTGCAATACTACCACCATCAACTACACGCCTGACAAGCTATTTTACGCGCAGCGTTGCTACTTGCTCATATATATTCATACCACTCGTATTTCACTATCTCTTCGCCGAACTAGTGCACCTATTAGGTGTGTTGGGGACACAAGAGACTTCTTGCTTTGTGGTTGCGGGGTTGCATAAGAGGGATATCTTTGACCTCTTCCTCCCCGAGTTCAATAAACCTTGGGTGATCCACTTAAGGGAAAACTTGCTGCTTGTTCTACAAACCTCTGCTCTTGGAGGCCCAACACTGTCTACAGAAAAGGAGGGGAAGTAGACATCATGCACTTTTCTGGCGCCGTTGCCGGGGAGGAAAGGTAAAAGGTACTCACACTCCGGACCTCGGCTACCAAGCTATTTTCCGCCATTGTAAGTACTCGAAGCTATTTCCTTTAGATCCTGCAATTGCAACTTTTTGTTTCTTGTTTACACTAGTTAGGCATAATGGAAAACAACAAAAAAATTGGTGAGCTTTTTAGTCTTTTTCCTGATTTAGAATTGTTTGATTCGAAAATTAAAAAACCTATGGAACCTTATTTGCATGCTAGTAGCGATGTTATTAGTATGAATGCAATTACTGCTAATGCTATGAAGAAGTCTAAGCTTGGGGAAGCTAGTTTTTGTGGTCTTTTTAGCTTCCCATCTTTAGGGGGAAAATTTGTTCGATAATGCTTTATCTCCCATATGCGATACCGCTAATGATGCTCTCGATATTTTGAATCCACTTGCTGAAAGTATTCCGTATAAAATACCTATGAAAATTATTGAACGTGTTATGGACAATCACTATAAAGGGGATGGAAGCTGTCCATCCTAGAGATCATTTCTTGTTTTTGCACGAATTATGTGGGTTATTCAAGTGTGCGGGTATCTCTATGGATGAAGTGAGGAAGAAGCTATTCTCTGTTTCATTTGTCACGGTAAGCGGCGCATTGGTATAAATTATTGGAGAATAGACATTCTCTTGGTTGGGAGGAAATTGCATCTCTCTTTTATTCTAAATTTTATCCTCCGCATGAAGTGCATATTGATAGGAATTATATTTATAACTTTTATCCTCGTGATGGAGAGAGTGTTTCTCAAGCGTGGGGGAGATTGAAATCTCTAATGCTCAAATGTCCCATTCATGAGCTCCCCCGTAATGTTATTGTTAACAATTTTTATGCGAGACTTTCAGGACAACACAAGGACTATCTGGACGCGTGTTCGGAGGGATCTTTCACAAGCAAGGAGGTTGAAGCTAGGTGGGATCTTCTTGATCGGATTAAGGACAACGCTGAAGGATGGGAGAACGACAAAGGTAAAGAGTCAGGTATAAATTATGATTATGAATGCATTGAAGCTTTTATGGATACCGATAAATTTCGAAATATGAGTGCTACTTATGGTCTTGACTCTCAAGTTGTTGCAAATCTTTATAAATCCTTTGCTTCTCATTTTGAACTGCCTAAGAAGAATTTTGATAAGTATCATGAACCTTTTAAAGAGGCTTGCATGAAGAATGAAATTGTTGTTAATTATTGCCATAAGCATGCTCAAACTCCTAAGAGTGCTATTTCCTATAAGCATGTTAATTTTTGTGGAATACATAGACCATGTGGAATTAATCAAATCAAAGATGAATATTGTATCCATCATGCTAATGAAAAAACTAGAAAGTGGTTTAGGGCTCTAGATGATCTTGGTAAAAAAGTTTGTGCCCTCTATCCTTTTATTTGTGAAGTTTGCCATGAAGTGGGTCATTTTAATTTTCAATGCTCCTCCAATGATAATTTGAACCCAATGAGTGCTGCAAATTTGTATTGTGATGATGAAATTTCTCCTAATCAGCATGATGAACTTACTTTATTTTTGGGGTGTGAAGAACTATCGAGAAAAATCTCTTTGTTACATATGAGTGATCTTGATATTGATGATGTCCTGCATGGGTGTTTTTCTTATTGCATTGATAATAGCCATACAAATACTTACATACAAAATATTTTAGAAGAAGACACCTTGCCAAAATATGATAGGACCGCTGTGTGTTTTCAACTAATTAATCAAAAGGAGGGATCCTCCCAAGTTTCTTCTATTGTTTCTGAAAGTAAATCAGGTTATGCGGACAAGCCACCCTTCAAGCCTCTTCCTCCTGAAGAAGGGAACGAGGAGAAGGAAGAGAAGAAGAAGAAGAAGGGAAAGAAGAAGAAGAAGAAGAAGAAGAAGAAGAAGAAGAAGGAGAATAAAAAGAAAGAGGTAACGGCGTATCCCCGCGTGAATGAGATAACGCTAGGTAACCGTAAGTATGTTGCTCCTAATGATTATTGTGATAATGAATCTGAATATGATGATCTTCCTATGCCCTTTACATACATTAGCAATCATGATTTGAATGAGCACACTACTTTTGATATTGCAAATCTACGGGAAATTAATTCTGAAAATGATGACAATGTGCCTCCGATCTTTGATGATTATTATAAAGAATGCTATGATATAGGTTCTAATTATCCTTATGAAACTTGTCATAGTCATGATTGGGTTACCAAAAACAATTCTCTTAATATGCAACTTGTTTACCATGTTCAAATTCTTGATAATAATCTTGCTCCAATTACTATTAATGAGAATAACTCTTCTTATGCCAAAATTAATGATACTTCTATGCATATGAACCATGATAAGAATGTTTTAAGTGATGGGTATATTGTGGATTTCATCAATGATGCTACTGAAAGTTATTATGAGAGAGGGAAATATGGTTATATGCATCTTAATAATATTAAGTTTCCCTTCTTTATGTTGAGAATCTTGAAGTTACTCGTGTTTTATCCTCTTATGCTTGTCACTTTGTTCTTCATGAATTCATTTGTGTACAAGATTCCTCTTCATAGGAAGCATGTTAGACTTAAATTTGTTTTGAATTTGCCTCTTGAAGCTCTCTTTTGCTTCAAATACTATTTCCCGCGAATGGATTATTAAAGCTGCTGAGCCCATCTTAATGGCTATAAAGAAAGAACTTCTTGGGAGATAACCCATGTGTTATTTTGCTACAGTAATTTGTTTTTATTTTGTGTCTTGGAAGTTGTTTACTACTGTAGCAACCTCTCCTTATCTTAGTTTTGTGTTTTGTTGTGCCAAGTGAAGCCTCTAATCGAAGGTTGATACTAGATTTGGATTTCTGCGCAGAAACAGATTTCTATCTGTCACGAATCTGGGATTTTCTCTCTGTAGAAAAATCAGAAAAATATGCCAATTTACGTGCGTGTTCCTCAGATATGTACGCAACTTTCATTAGTTTTGAGTTTTCTGATCTGAGCAAGCGGAAGTATTTATTAGAAATTCGTCTTTACGGACTGTTCTGTTTTGACAGATTCTGCCTTTTATTTCGCATTGCTTCTTTCGTTGTGTTGGGTGGATTCCTTTGTTCCATTACCTTCCAGTAGCTTTGAGCAATGTCCAGAAGTGTTAAGAATGATTGTGTCACCTCTGAACATGTGAGTTTTTGATTATGTACTAACCCCTCTAATGAAGTTTATGAGAAGTTTGGTGTGAAGGAAGTTTTCAAGGGTCAAGAGAGGAGGATGATATACTATGATCAAGAAGAGTGAAAGCCCTAAGCTTGGGGATGCCCCGGTGGTTCACCCCTGCATATTCTAAGAAGACTCAAGCGTCTAAGCTTGGGGATGCCCAAGGCATCCCCTTCTTCATCGACAAATTATCAGGTTCCTTATCTTGAAACTATATTTTTATTCGGTCACATCTTATGTGCTTTACTTGGAGCGTCTGTATTGCTTTTATTTTTGTTTGTGTTTGAATAAATTGGATTACATCATGCTTGTGTGGGAGAGAGACACGCTCCGCTGGTTCGTATGAACACATGTGTTCTTAGCTCATAATATTCATGGCGAAGTTTCCTCTTCGTTAAATTGTTATATGGTTGGAATTGGAAAATGATACATGTAGTAATTGCTATTAATGTCTTGGGTAATGTGATACTTGGCAATTGTTGTGCTCATGTTTAGGCTCTTGCATCATATGCTTTGCACCCATTAATGAAGAAATACATAGAGCATGCTAAAATTTGGTTTGCATAATTGGTCTCTCTAAGGTCTAGATAATTTCTAGTATTGAGTTTGAACAACAAGGAAGACGGTGTAGAGTCTTATAATGTTTACAATATGTCTTTTATGTGAGTTTTGCTGCACCGGTTCATCCTTGTGTTTGTTTCAAATAACCTTGCTAGCCTAAACCTTGTATCGAGAGGGAATACTTCTCATGCATCCAAAATACTTGAGCCAAACAACACTATGCCATTTGTGTCCACCATACCTTCCTACTACATGGTATTTCCTGCCATTCCAAAGTAAATTGCTTGAGTGCTACCTTTAAACAATTCAAAATTTATCACCTCTGATTTGTGTCAATGTTTTATAGCTCATGAGGAAGTATGTGGTGTTTATCTTTCAATCTTGTTGGGCAACTTTCACCAATGGACTAGTGGCTTCATCCGCTTATCCAATAATTTTGCAAAAAGAGCTGGCAATGGGATTCCCAGTCCCAAATTAATTAACAAAAATAGACACTCCTCCATGGTATGTGATTGTTGGACGGCACCCGAAGGATTCGGTTAGCCATGGCTTGTGTAAGCAAAGGTTGGGAGGAGTGTCATCATCATAATAAAACTAAAATAAAAAGGCACTCCTTCATGGTATGAGATTGTTGGCGAGGCACCCGAGGATTCGGTTAGCCATGGTTTGTGAAAGAAAGGTTGGAAGGAGTGCCACCCAAAAATAAAATAAAATGGGAGCCACTCTTTGAAGGTTTGCCTGGCAAGGGGGTTAGAGTACCCGCTACCATTCGTTGACAACAACAAGCACCTCTCAAAATCTTACTTTTATGCTCTCTATATGTTTTCAAAATCAAAGCTCTAGCACAAATATAGCAATCGATGCTTTCCTCTATGGAGGACCATTCTTTTACTTTTATTGTTGAGTCAGTTCACCTATTTCTCTCCACCTCAAGAAGCAAACATTTGTGTGAACTGTGCATTGATTCTTATATACTTGCTTATTGCACTTGTTATATTGCTTTGCATTGACAACTATCCATGAGATATACATGTTACAAGTTGAAAGCAACCGCTGAAACTTAATCTTCCATTGTGTTGCTTCAATACCTTTACTAAGAATTTATTGCTTTATGAGTAACTCTTATGCAAGACTTATTGATTCTTGTCTTGAAAGTACTATTCATGAAAAGTCTTTGCTATATGATTCAATTGTTTACTCATTGCATTTACATTGTTTCGAATCGCTGCATTCATCTCATATGCTTTACAATGGTATGATTAAGATTATGTTGGTAGCATGTCACCTCGGAAATTATCTTTTATCGTTTACCTACTCGAGGACGAGTAGGAACTAAGCTTAGGGATGCTGATACGTCTCCAACGTATCTATAATTTCCGATGTTCCATGCTTGTTTTATGACAATACCAACATGTTTTGTTCACACTTTATATCATTTTTATGCGTTTTCCGGAACTAACCTATTGACGAGATGCCGAGAGGCCGGTTCTGTTGTTCTGCTGTTTTTGGTTTCGGAAATCCTAGTAACGAAATATTCTCGGAATCGGACGAAATCAACGCCCAAGTTCCTATTTTCATCGGAAGCATCCAGAACACCCGGGAAGGACCAGAGGGGAGCCCTGGGGGCCCCACACCACACCCCGGCGCGGCCAGGGGGGGGCCACGCCCCCCTATAGTGTGGGCCCCCCAGAGACCTTCCGACTCCGATTCTTCGCCTATTTAAGCCGTCGTGACCTAAAACTTCGATACCAATTGACGAAACTCCAGAAAGACTCCAGGGGCGCCGCCACCGTCGCGAAACTCCAATTCGGGGGACGGAACTCGTTCCGGCACCTGCCGGGACGGGGAAGTGCCCCGGAAGGCTTCTCCATCGACACCGCTGCCATCTCCACCGCCATCTTCATCACCGCTGCTACTCCCATGAGGAGGGAGTAGTTCTCCATCGAGGCTCGGGGGCTGTACCGGTAGCTATGTGGTTAATCTCTCTCCATGTACTTCAATACAATGATCTCATGAGCTGCTTTACATGATTGAGATTCATATGAGTTTTGTATCACAATTCATCTATGTGCTACTCTAGTGATGTTATTAAAGTAGTTCTATTCCTCCTGCACGTGTGTAAAGGTGACTAGTGTGTGCACCGTGTGGTTCTTGTCGTAGGCTATGATCATGATCTCTTGTAGATTGTGGAGTTAATTATCATTATGATGGTATTGATGTGATCTATCTGGTTATGTTGATCTATCTTACACTATAAGGTTACTTAAATATGAACAAATTGTGGAGCTTGTTAACTCCGGCATTGAGGGTTCGTGTAATCCTACGCAATGCGTTCATCATCCAACAAGAGTGTAGAGTATGCATTTATCTATTCTGTTATGTGATCAATGTTGAGAGTGTCCACTAGTGAAAGTATAATCCCTAGGCCTTGTTCCTAAATACTGTTGAGTTACTACTGCTTGTTTACTGTTTTACCGCGTTACTACTGCTGCAATACTACCACCATCAACTACACGCCAGCAAGCTATTTTCTGGCACCGTTGCTACTGCTCATATATATTCATACCACCTGTATTTCACTATCTCTTCGCCGAACTAGTGCACCTATTAGGTGTGTTGGGGACACAAGAGACTTCTTGCTTTGTGGTTGCAGGGTTGCATAAGAGGGATATCTTTGACCTCTTCCTCCCTGAGTTCGCAAAACCTTGGGTGATCCACTTAAGGGAAAACTTGCTGCTGTTCTACAAACCTCTGCTCTTGGAGGCCCAACACTGTCTACAGGAAAAGGAGGGGGAAGTATACATCAATGAGCACCAAGTGCTTTACTTATTTATCTTGATCTAGGGTTCATCCTGCCTTGGGTGTGCTTCTGGATACAATCATTTAATTATCTATTTGGTTGCCTGTGAAACACTTGTTGATTATCTGTGGCCGCTTAAATACTTGGTCCATGCTCACGTTGCTTAGTGATGCTCTAGCATGCTCTAGCATGCTATGGCAAGCTCTGATGATCATGTGATCATCAACAGCTGATAATTGGTTTGCTTACCTGTGCCTGTGCATTGCTGTTACCTATTTATGTGCATGTGTGTGGCACAAATCAGTGCTGGTGCTTGCTCAAGCATCAGCTGATGCTTGCAATGATCCTTTAGATCATCTGCAAGGCTCTGGTGCTTTGATTACTTGTGTAGTTCATTTATCTGTATTAGCTTGCTTTATTAAATGGATAAATGATGTGAACTGCCTTGCAGTGATGATCATATTAATTAAATTAACTAGGGCTAGTTGGATGACAACCACTGGTTGGTACCCTAGCCCTCTACTGAACCCTACTGGGTGATGATGTGGTGGATTAAGGTTTTGGTTATGGGTTGAGGTGGCCCTGGCAGCTCTTTGATGCTGTCATGGGTAGCTCCCCCTCTCTGTGGCTTATTGAGGCTTGGTGGATACATCTCTGGGCAATCCTTGTTGGATTTCCGAGTGCTCTTTGTCGTTGACAAACTATAATAGGCACAAGTGGCCTATCTCGTCCGATGGTTAGCAAACCATGTAGTGCTAGGTGAGTTGGGTAGGCTAGCTGTGAATCTTTTCCTTGCTGGATGCTTTGGTTTACCTCAGTGTTAATACAGTGGGTTTGACCATTTCTTCCCTGGGATGATTTCTTCTGGCTTAATTCCCTTTTTGCCAGCATCAAATGGTTTGATCACCAGATGATGATGCACACAGGGTACCCATACCCTCTGGCTTGTGTATATGTTATGCACATGCTTATTTATGAGCAAAACAGAGTTTTGCTCAGGTTGTTCTTGTTTATACCTCACTCCAGCTCCTAGATGATTTGTTGATGTAGAGGTTTTGCTTCTGTGATGATCTTGTGGTTGGTTTACTTGCCCTGCTCCTCCTGGTGATCTTGTGGGGCTTGATTCAGTGTTGTGGTGAGTTAGCAGATTGAACAGCAGTGGCTGTTCTTGTGTTCTTGTGTTCTTGTGTTCTTATGTTCTTACCAGTGAAGCCTGTCGATGGATATGGCTTAGGGTTTGCTTCTGAAAAGCTTATATGTGGTGCTCCCTTGCTCTCCCTGGTCGACAGCTCTTGCTTGTCACTTTAGTGACTCACTGTGTGTGTGTGCTGCATGCACACATCCCTGTGAGCAGGCTGTGTGTGTGTGTGTGATGTCTACTTCCCCCTCCTTTTCCTGTAGACAGTGTTGGGCCTCCAAGAGCAGAGGTTTGTAGAACAACAGCAAGTTTTCCCTTAAGTGGATCACCCAAAGTTTATCGAACTCAGGGAGGAAGAGGTCAAAGATATCCCTCTCATGCAACCCTGCAACCACAAAGCAAGAAGTCTCTTGTGTCCCCAACACACCTAATAGGTGCACTAGTTCGGCGAAGAGATAGTGAAACATAGGTGGTATAAATAAGTATGAGCAAGTAGCAACGGTGCCGTAAAATAGCTTGCCGGCGTGTAGTTGATGGTGGTAGTATTGCAGCGAGTAGTAACACGAGTGAAACAATGAAACAAGCAGATAGTAACGCAGCAGTATTTAGGAACAAGGCCTAGGGATTAGACTTTCACTAGTGGACACTCTCAACATTGATCACATAACAGTAATAGATAAATGCATACTCTACACTTTTGTTGGATGATGAACACATTGCGTAGGATTACACGAACCCTCAATGCCGGAGTTAACAAGCTCCACAATTATGTTCATATTTTGGTAACCTTATAGTGTAAGATAGATCAAAAGACTAAACCAAGTACTAACATAGCATGCACACTCGTCACCTTCATGCATATGTAGGAGGAATAGATCACATCAATATTATCATAGCAATAGTTAACTTCGCAATCTACAAGAGATCATGATCATAGCATCAACCAAGTACTAACACGGTGCACACACCGTCACCTTTACACACGTGCAGGAGGAATAAAACTACTTTAATAACTTTGCTAGAGTAGCACATAGATAAATTGTGATACAAACTCATATGAATCTCAATCATGTAAAGCAGCTCATGAGATTGTTGTATTGAGGTACATGGGAGAGATGAACCACATAGCTACCGGTACAGCCCCGAGCATCGATGGAGAACTACTCCCTCCTCATGGGAGCAGCAGCGGTGATGAAGATGGCGGTGGAGATGGCAGCGGTGTCGATGGAGAAGCCTTCCGGGGGCACTTCCCCGTTCCGGCGGCGTGCCGGAACAGAGACTCCTGTCCCCCAGATCTTGGCGTCGCGATGGCGGCGGCTCTGGAAGGTTTCTATGGTTTTCGTCGAACGCCTCAGGGTTTTCGATCCAGGGGCTTTATATAGGCGAAGAGGCGGCGCAGGAGGGCTTCTGGGGGGCCCACACCATAGGGCGGCGCGGCCCCCTCCGGCCGCGCCGGGGTGTGGTGTGGGGCCCCCGTGGCTCCCCTCCGGCGGCTCTCGGGTGTTCTGGATGGTTCCGGGAAAAATAGGAACCCGGGCGTTGATTTCGTCCGATTCCGAGAATATTTCGTTACTAGGATTTCTGAAACCAAAAACAGCAGAAAATGAGAACCGGCACTTCGGCATCTTGTTAATAGGTTAGTTCCGGAAAATGCACGAATATGACATAAAGTGTGCATAAAACATGTAGATAACATCAATAATGTGGCATGGAACATAAGAAATTATCGATACGTCGGAGACGTATCAGCATCCCCAAGCTTAGTTCTCGCTCGTCCCGAGCAGGTAAAACGATAACACGTATAATTTCTGGAGTGACATGCCATCATAAACTTGATCATACTATTTGTAAAGCATATGTAGTGAATGCAGCGATCAAAACAATGGTAATGACATGAGTAAACAACTGAATCATAAAGCAAAGACTTTTCATGAATAGCACTTCAAGACAAGCATCAATAAGTCTTGCATAAGAGTTAACTCATAAAGCAACAATTCAAAGTAGAGATATTGAAGCAACACAAAAGAAGATTAAGTTTCAGCGGTTGCTTTCAACTTGTAACATGTATATCTCATGGATATTGTCAACATAGAGTAATATAATAAGTGCAATAAGCAAGTATGTAGGAATCAATGCACAGCTTCACACAAGTGTTTGCTTCTTGAGGTGGAGAGAGATAGGTGAACTGACTCAACATTGAAAGTAAAAGAATAGTCCTCCATAGAGGAAAAGCATCGATTGCTATATTTGTGCTAGAGCTTTGATTTTGAAAACATGAAACAATTTTGTCAACGGTAGTAATAAAGCATATGCATCATGTAAATTATATCTTATAAGTTGCAAGCCTCATGCATAGCGTACTAATAGTGCCCGCACCTTGTCCTAATTAGCTTGGACTACCGGGTCATCACAATGCATTGTTTTTACCAAGTGTCACAAAGGGGTACCTCTATGCCGCCTCGTACAAAGGTCTAAGGAGAAAGCTCGCATTGGATTTCTCGCTATTGATTATTCTTCAACTTAGACATCCATACCGGGACAACATAGACAACAGATAATGGAATCCTCTTTTATGCATAAGCATATACCAACAATTAATAATTTTCTCATTTGAGATTTGAGGATTGTTGTCCAAAACTCGAAACTTCCACCATGGAGCATGGCTTTAGTTAGCGGCCCAATGTTCTTCTCTAACATATGCATGCTTAACCATAAGGTGGTAGATCTCTCTTACTTCAGACAAGACGGACATGCATAGCAACTCACATGAAATTCAACAATGAATAGTTGATGGCGTCCCCGAGTGAACATGGTTATCGCACAACAAGCAACTTAATAAGAGATAAAGTGCATAATTACATATTCAATACCACAATAGTTTTTAAGCTATTTGTCCCATGAGCTATATATTGCAAAGGTGAATGATGGAATTTTAAAGGTAGCACTCAAGCAATTTACTTTGGAATGGCGGATAAATACCATGTAGTAGGTAGGTATGGTGGACACAAATGGCATAGTGGTTGGCTCAAGGATTTTGGATGCATGAGAAGTATTCCCTCTCGATACAAGGTTTAGGCTAGCAAGGCTTATTTGAAACAAACACAAGGATGAACCGGTGCAGCAAAACTCACATAAAAGACATATTGAAAACATTATAAGACTCTACACCGTCTTCCTTGTTGTTCAAACTCAATACTAGAAATTATCTAGACCTTAGAGAAACCAAATATGCAAACCAAATTTTAGCATGCTCTATGTATTTCTTCATTAATGGGTGCAAAGCATATGATGCAAGAGCTTAAACATGAGCACAACAATTGCCAAGTATCACATTACCCAAGACATTTTTAGCAATTACTACATGTATCATTTTCCAATTCCAACCATATAACAATTTAACGAAGAAGAAACTTCGCCATGAATATTATGAGCTAAGAACACATGTGTTCATACGAACCAGCGGAGCGTGTCTCTCTCCCACAAAAGCATGATGTAATCCAATTTATTCAAACAAAACAAAAACAAAAACAAACCGACGCTCCAAGAAAAAGCACATAAGATGTGATGGAATAAAAATATAGTTTCAGGGGAGGAACCTGATAATGTTGTCGATGAAGAAGGGGATGCCTTGGGCATCCCCAAGCTTAGATGCTTGAGTCCTCTTGATATATGCAGGGGTGAACCACCGGGGCATCCCCAAGCTTAGAGCTTTCACTCTCCTTGATCATGTTGCATCATACTCCTCTCTTGATCCTTGAAAACTTCCTCCACACCAAACTCGAAACAACTCATTAGAGGGTTAGTGCACAATAAAAATTAACATATTCAGAGGTGACACAATCATTCTTAACACTTCTGGACATTGCATAAAGCTACTGGACATTCATGGATCAAAGAAATTCATCCAACATAGCAAAAGAGGCAATGCGAAATAAAAGGCAGAATCTGTCAAAACAGAACAGTTCGTATTGACGAATTTTAAAATGGCACCAGACTTGCTCAAATGAAAATGCCCAAATTGAATGAAAGTTGCGTACATATCTGAGGATCATGCACGTAAATTGGCTTAATTTTCTGAGCTACCTACAGGGAGGTTGACCCAGATTCGTGACAGCAAAGAAATCTGGAACTGTGCAGTAATCCAAATCTAGTACTTACTTTACTATCAAAGACTTTACTTGGCACAACAAAACACTAAACTAAGATAAGGAGAGGTTGCTACAGTAGTAAACAATTTCCAAGACACAAATATAAAACAAAGTACTGTAGCAAAATAACACATGGGTTATCTCCCAAGAAGTTCTTTCTTTATAGCCATTAAGATGGGCTCAGCAGTTTTAATGATGCACTCGCAAGAAATAGTATTTGAAGCAAAAGAGAGCATCAAGAAGCAAATTCAAAACACATTTAAGTCTAACATGCTTCCTATGCATAGGAATCTTGTAAATAAACAAGTTCATGAAGAGCAAAGTAACAAGCATAGGAAGATAAAACAAGTGTAGCTTCAAAAATTTCAGCACATAGAGAGGTATTTTAGTAACATGAAAATTTCTACAACCATATTTTCCTCTCTCATAATAACTTTCAGTAGCATCATGAGCAAACTCAACAATGTAACTATCACACAAAGCATTCTTATCATGAGTCTCATGCATAAAATTATTACTCTCCACATAAGCATAATCAATTTTATTAGTAATAGTGGGAGCAAATTCAACAAAGTAGCTATCATTATTATTCTCATCAAGTGTAGGAGGCATAGTATAATCACAACAAAATTTACTCTCCATAGTAGGTGGCACCAAAAGACCACTATCATTATAATCATCATATATGGGAGGCAAAGTATCATCAAAGAAAATTTTCTCCTCAATGCTTGGGGGACTAAAAATATCATGCTCATCAAAACCAGCTTCCCCAAGCTTAGAACTTTCTATATTATTATCAACAATGGTGTTCAAAGCGTTCATACTAATATTACTACCAAGCATGCAAATAAGATTCCATAGGTTTTTTAATTTTCGCATCAAACAATCCATGTTTTAAATCAGGAAATAGCATAAGAAGCTCATTTTTGTCCATTATGCCAAACTAGTGTAAACAAGAAACAAAAAGATGCAATTGCAGGATCTAAAGGAAATAGCTTTGAGTACTTACGACGATGGAAAATAGCTTGGTAGCCGAGGTCCGGAGTGTGAGTACCTTTTACCTTTCCTCCCCGGCAACGGCGCCAGAAAATAGCTTGATGTCTACTTCCCCCTCCTTTTCCTGTAGACAGTGTTGGGCCTCCAAGAGCAGAGGTTTGTAGAACAGCAGCAAGTTTTCCCTTAAGTGGATCACCCAAAGTTTATCGAACTCAGGGAGGAAGAGGTCAAAGATATCCCTCTCATGCAACCCTGCAACCACAAAGCAAGAAGTCTTTTGTGTCCCCAACACACCTAATAGGTGCACTAGTTCGGCGAAGAGATAGTGAAACACAGGTGGTATAAATAAGTATGAGCAGTAGCAACGGTGCCGTAAAATAGCTTGCCGGCGTGTAGTTGATGGTGGTAGTATTGCAGCAGTAGTAACACAAGTGAAACAAGAAACAAGCAGTAGTAACGCAGCAGTATTTAGGAACAAGGCCTAGGGATTAGACTTTCACTAGTGGACACTCTCAACATTGATCACATAACGTAATAGATAAATGCATACTCTACACTTTTGTTGGATGATGAACACATTGCGTAGGATTACACGAACCCTCAATGCCGGAGTTAACAAGCTCCACAATTATGTTCATATTTTGGTAACCTTATAGTGTAAGATAGATCAAAAGACTAAACCAAGTACTAACATAGCATGCACACTCGTCACCTTCATGCATATGTAGGAGGAATAGATCACATCAATATTATCATAGCAATAGTTAACTTCGCAATCTACAAGAGATCATGATCATAGCATCAACCAAGTACTAACACGGTGCACACACTGTCACCTTTACACACGTGCAGGAGGAATAAAACTACTTTAATAACTTTGCTAGAGTAGCACATAGATAAATTGTGATACAAACTCATATGAATCTCAATCATGTAAAGCAGCTCATGAGATTATTGTATTGAGGTACATGGGAGAGATGAACCACATAGCTACCGGTACATGCCCCCGAGCCTCGATGGAGAACTACTCCCTCCTCATGGGAGCAGCAGCGGTGATGAAGATGGCGGTGGAGATGGCAGCGGTGTCGATGGAGAAGCCTTCCGGGGGCACTTCCCCGTTCCGGCGGCGTGCCGGAACAGAGACTCCTGTCCCCCAGATCTTGGCGTCGCGATGGCGGCGGCTCTGGAAGGTTTCTGTGGTTTTCGTCGAACGCCTCAGGGTTTTCGATCCAGGGGCTTTATATAGGCGAAGAGGCGGCGCAGGAGGGCTTCTGGGGGGCCCACACCATAGGGCGGCGCGGCCCCCTCCGGCCGCGCCGTGGTGTGGTGTGGGGCCCCCGTGGCTCCCCTCTGGCGACTCTCGGGTGTTCTGGATGGTTCCGGGAAAAATAGGAACCTGGGCGTTGATTTCGTCCGATTCCGAGAATATTTCGTTACTAGGATTTATGAAACCAAAAACAGCAGAAAACGAGAACTGGCACTTCGGCATCTTGTTAATAGGTTAGTTCCGGAAAATGCACGAATATGACATAAAGTGTGCATAAAACATGTAGATAACATCAATAATGTGGCATGGAACATAAGAAATTATCGATACGTCGGAGACGTATCGGTGTGTAGACATGTCAAAGTAGAAGAATGGTCCTCCATAGAGGAAAAGCATCGATTGCTATATTTGTGCTAGAGCTTTGATGATTTTGAAAACATGAAACAATTTTGTCAACGGTATAATAAAGCATATACACATCATGTAAATTATATCTTATAAGTTGCAAGCCTCATGCATAGTGTACTAATAGTGCCCGCACCTTGTCCTAATTAGCTTGGACTACCGGATCATCACAATGCCTTTACATTTTTACCAAGTGTCTAAAGGGGTACCTCTATGCCGCTGTACAAAGGTCTAAGGAAGAAAGCTGCATGGATTTCTCGCTATTGATTATTCTTCAACTTAGACATCCATACGGGACAACATGAACAACGAATGTGGACTCCTCTTTTATGCATAAGCATGTAACAACAATTAATAATTTTCTCATTTGAGATTGAGGATATATGTCCAAAACTTAAAACTTCCACCATGGATCATGGCTTTTGTTCGCCGGCCCAATGTTCTTCTCTAACATATATGCATGCTTAACCATAAGGTAGAGAGTAGATCGCTCTTACTTCGGACAAGACGAACATGCACATAGCAACTCACATGATATTCAACAAAGAGTAGTTGATGGCGTCCCAGGTAAACATGGTTATCGCACAACAGAAACAGCAATACAAAGATAAAGTGCATAATTACATATTCAATACCACAATAGTTTTTAAGCTGTCCCATGAGCTATATTGCAAAGGTGAATGATGGAATTTTAAAAATTTAGCACTCAAGCAATATACTTTGGAA
>NC_061509.1:13420925-13477760 GCF_022539505.1 Lolium rigidum | reverse complement strand
ATTTCACTAGTTAAGCATAATGGAAAACAACAAAAATATGCGAGATCTTTATGAACTCTATCTTGAATTAGGACATGATGTGTTTGAAGAGAGAATTAAAAAACCCATGGAACTTTATATGCATGCTAATGGGAATGTTATTACTATGAATGATTTGAACACCATTGTTGCTAATGCTATGGAAAATTCTAAGCTTGGGGAAGCTGGCTCTGATGAGCATGATCTTTGTCCCCCAAGCATTGAGGAGAAAATTTTCTTTTATGATTACAATATGCCTCCTATATATGATGATAGCCACTTTGTTGAATTTGCTCCCACTACAACTAATAAAATTGATTATGCTTACGTGGAGAGTAATAATTTTATGCATGAGACTCATGATAAGAATGCTTTATGTGATAGTTACATTGTTGAGTTTGCTCATGATGCTACTGAAAATTATTATGAGAGAGGAAAATATGGTTGTAGAAATTTTCATGTTACTCAAACACCTCTCTATGTGCTGAAATTTTTGAAGCTACACTTGTTTTATCTTCCTATGCTTGTTACTTTGCTCTTCATGAACTTGTTTATTTACAAGATTCCTATGCATAGGAAGCATTTTAGACTTAAATGTGTTTTGAATTTGCCTCTTGATGCTCTCTTTTGCTCCAAATACTATTTCTTGCGAGTGCATCATTACAACTGCTGAGCCCATCTTAATGGCTATAAAGAAAGAACTTCTTGGGAGATAACCCATGTGTTATTTTACTACAGTACTTTGTTTTTATTTTGTGTCTTGGAAGTTGTTTACTACTGTAGCAACATCTCCTTATCTTAGTTTTGTGTTTTGTTGTGCCAAGTTAAGCCGTTGATAGAAAAGTAAGTACTAGATTTGGATTACTGCACAGTTCCAGATTTCTTTGCTGTCACGAATCTGGGTCCACCTCCCTGTAGGTAACTCAGAAAATTAAGCCAATTTACGTGCATGATCCTCAGATATGTACGCAACTTTCATTCAATTTGAGCATTTTCATTTGAGCAAGTCTGGTGCCATTTTAAAATTCGTCAATACGAACTGTTCTGTTTTGACAGATTCTGCCTTTTATTTCGCATTGCCTCTTTCGCTATGTTGGATGAATTTCTTTGATCCATTAATGTCCAGTAGCATTATGCAATGTCCAGAAGTGTTAAGAATGATTGTGTCACCTCTGAATATGTCAATTTATAATGTGCACTAACCCTCTAATGAGTTGTTTCGAGTTTGGTGTGGAGGAAGTTTTCAAGGATCAAGAGAGGAGTATGATGCAACATGATCAAGGAGAGTGAAAGCTCTAAGCTTGGGGATGCACCCGGTGGTTCACCCCTGCATATATCAAGAAGACTCAAGCGTCTAAGCTTGGGGATGCCCAAGGCATCCCCTTCTTCATCGACAACATTATCAGGTTCCTCCCCGAAACTATATTTTTATTCCATCACATCTTATGTGCTTTTTCTTGGAGCGTCGGTTTGTTTTTTTTTTTTTGTTTTGTTTGAATAAAATGGATCCTAGCATTCACTTTATGGGAGAGATACACGCTCCGCTGTAGCATATGGACAAGTATGTCCTTGGTTTCTACTCATAGTATTCATGGCGAAGTTTCTCCTTCGTTAAATTGTTATATGGTTGGAATTGGAAAATGATACATGTAGTAATTGCTATAAATGTCTTGGGTAATGTGATACTTGGCAATTGTTGTGCTCATGATTAAGCTCTTGCATCATATGCTTTGCACCCATTAATGAAGAAATACATAGAGCATGCTAAAATTTGGTTTGCATATTTGGTTTCTCTAAGGTCTAGATAATTTCTAGTATTGAGTTTGAACAACAAGGAAGACGGTGTAGAGTCTTATAATGTTTTCAATATGTCTTTTATGTGAGTTTTGCTGCACCGGTTCATCCTTGTGTTTGTTTCAAATAAGCCTTGCTAGCCTAAACCTTGTATCGAGAGGGAATACTTCTCATGCATCCAAAATACTTGAGCCAACCACTATGCCATTTGTGTCCACCATACCTACCTACTACATGGTATTTTTCCGCCATTCCAAAGTAAATTGCTTGAGTGCTACCTTTAAAATTCCATCATTTACCTTTGCAATATATAGCTCATGGGACAAATAGCTTTAAACTATTGTGGTATTGAATATGTAATTATGCACTTTATCTCTTATTAAGTTGCTTGTTGTGCGATAACCATGTTTACTCGGGGACGCCATCAACTACTCTTTGTTGAATTTTATGTGAGTTGCTATGCATGTTCGTCTTGTCTGAAGTAAGAGAGATCTACCACCATAGGGTTAAGCATGCATATGTTAGAGAAGAACATTGGGCCGCTAACTAAATCCATGTTCCATGGTGGAAGTTTCAGTTTTGGACAACAATCCTCAAATCTCAAATGAGAAAATTATTAATTATTGTTATATGCTTATGCATAAAAGAGGAGTCCATTATCTGTTGTCTATGTTGTCCCGGTATGGATGTCTAAGTTGAAGAATAATCAATAGCGAGAAATCCAATGCGAGCTTTCTCCTTAGACCTTTGTACAGGCGGCATAGAGGTACCCCTTTGTGACACTTGGTAAAAACAATGCATTGTGATGATCCGGTAGTCCAAGCTAATTAGGACAAGGTGCGGGCACTATTAGTATACTATGCATGAGGCTTGCAACTTGTAAGATATAATTTACATGATACATATGCTTTATTACTACCGTTGACAAAATTGTTTCATGTTTTCAAAATCAAAGCTCTAGCACAAATATAGCAATCGATGCTTTTCCTCTATGGAGGACCATTCTTTTACTTTCAATGTTGAGTTAGTTCACCTATTTCTCTCCACCTCAAGAAGCAAACACTTGTGTGAACTGTGCATTGATTCCTACATACTTGCTTATTGCACTTATTATATTACTCTATGTTGACAATATCCATGAGATATACATGTTACAAGTTGAAAGCAACCGCTGAAACTTAATCTTCTTTTGTGTTGCTTCAATACCTTTACTTTGAATTATTGCTTTATGAGTTAACTCTTATGCAAGACTTATTGATGCTTGTCTTGAAGTGCTATTCATGAAAAGTCTTTGCTATATGATTCACTTGTTTACTCATGTCATATACATTGTTTTGATCGCTGCATTCACTACATATGCTTTACAAATAGTATGATCAAGATTATGATGGCATGTCACTCCAGAAATTATATGTGTTATCGTTTTACCTGCTCGGGACGAGCGAGAACTAAGCTTGGGGATGCTGATACGTCTCCGACGTATCGATAATTTCTTATGTTCCATGCCACATTATTGATGTTATCTACATGTTTTATGCACACTTTATGTCATATTCGTGCATTTTACGGAACTAACCTATTAACAAGATGCCGAAGTGCCGATTCTTGTTTTCTGCTGTTTTTGGTTTCGAAATCCTAGTAAGGAAATATTCTCGGAATTGGACGAAATCAAAGCCCGGGGGCCTATTTTCTCACGAAGCTTCCGGAAGTCCGAAGGAGAGACGAAGAGGGGCCACGGAGGGGCCACACCCTAGGGCGGCGCGGCCCCCCCTTGGCCGCGCGGCCCCGTGGTGTGGGGCCCCCGTGCCGCCTCTTGACCTGCCCTTTCGCCTATAAAAAGTCTCCGTGACGAAAACCCCGGTACCGAGAACCACGATACGGAAAACCTTCCGGAGACGCCGCCGCCGCCGATCCCATCTCGGGGGATCCCAGGAGATCGCCTCCGGCACCCTGCCGGAGAGGGGAATCATCTCCCGGAGGACTCTACGCCGCCATGGTCGCCTCCGGTGTGATGTGTGAGTAGTCTACCCCTGGACTATGGGTCCATAGCAGTAGCTAGATGGCTGTCTTCTCCACATTGTGCTATCATTGTCGGATCTTGTGAGCTGCCTAACATGATCAAGATCATCTATCTGTAATTCTATATGTTGCGTTTGTTGGGATCCGATGAATAGAGAATACTTGTTATGTTGATTATCAAAGCTATGCTTATGTGTTGTTTATGATCTTGCATGCTCTCCGTTATTAGTAGATGCTCTGGCCAAGTTGATGCTAGTAACTCCAAGAGGGAGTATTTATGCTCGATAGTGGGTTCATGCCTCCGTGAATCCGGAGGAGTGACAAGAACCACTAAGGTTATGGATGTCTTGTTGCCACTAGGGATAAAACATTAGTGCTATGTTCAAGGATGTAGTCACTAGTTACATTACGCGCAATACTTAATGCAATTGTCCGTTGTTAGCAACTTAATACTCGGAGGGGTTCGGATGATAACTCTGAAGGTGGACTTTTTAGGCATAGATGCGGTTGGATGGCGGTCTATGTACTTTGTCGTAATGCCCAATTAAATCTCACTATACTCATCATGATATGTATGTGCATGGTCATGCTCTCTTTATTTGTCAATTGCCCAAGCTGTAATTTGTTCACCCAACATGCTTGTTCGTCTTATGGGAGAGACACCTCTAGTGAACTGTGGACCCCGGTCCAATTCTCTTTACTTGAAATACAATCTCTTGCAATCTTGTTCTCTTGTTTTCTCGCAAACAATCATCTTCCACACAATACGGTTAATCCTTTGTTACAACAAGCCGGTGAGATTGACAACCTCATCTGTTTCGTTGGGGCAAAGTACTTTGGTTGTGTTGTGCAGGTTCCACGTTGGCGCCGGAATCTCGGTGTTGCGCCGCACTACATCCCGCCGCCATCAACCTTCAACGTGCTTCTTGGCTCCTCCTGGTTCGATAAACCTTGGTTTCTTTCTGAGGGAAAACTTGCTGCTGTGCGCATCATACCTTCCTCTTGGGGTTCCCAACGAACGTGTGAGTTACACGCCATCAGTGTGCTTCTGGATACAATCATTTAATTATCTATTTGGTTGCCTGTGAAACACTTGTTGATTATCTGTGGCCAGTTAAATACTTGGTCCATGCTCTGTTGCTTAGTGATGCTCTAGCATGCTCTAGCATGCTATGGCAAGCTCTGATGATCATGTGATCATCAACAGCTGATAATTGGTTTGCTTACCTGTGCCTGTGCATTGCTGTTACCTATTTATGTGCATGTGTGTGGCACAAATCAGTGCTGGTGCTTGCTCAAGCATCGGTGATGCTTGCAATGATCCTTTAGATCATCCGCAAGGCTACGGTGCTTTGATTACTTGTGTAGTTCATTTATCCGTATTAGCTTGCTTTATTAAATGGATAAATGATGTGAACTGCCTTGCGGTGATGATCATATTAATTAAATTAACTAGGGCTAGTTGGATGACAACCATCGGTTGGTACCCTAGCCCTCAAGCCGAACCCTCTTCGGGTGATGATGTGGTGGATTAAGGTTTTGGTTATGGGTTGAGGTGGCCCCGGCAGCTCTTTGATGCTTGTCATGGGTAGCTCCCCTCTCTGTGGCTTATTGAGGCTTGGTGGATACATCTCTGGGCAATCCTTGTTGGATTTCCAGTGCTCTTTGCTGTTGACAAACTATAATAGGCACAAGTGGCCTATCTGTCTAATGGTTAGCAAACCATGTAGTGCTAGGTGAGTTGGGTAGGCTAGCTGTGAATCTTTTCCTTGCTGGATGCTTTGGTTTACCTCAGTGTTAATACAGTGGGTTTGACCATTTCTTCCCTGGGATGATTTCTTCTGGCTTAATTCCCTTTTTGCCAGCATCAAATGGTTTGATCACCAGATGATGATGCACGCAGGGTACCCATACCCTCTGGCTTGTGTATATGTTATGCACATGCTTATTTATGAGCAAAACAGAGTTTTGCTCAGGTTGATCTTGTTTATACCTCACTCCAGCTCCTAGATGATTTGTTGATGTAGAGGTTTTGCTTCTGTGATGATCTTGTGGTTGGTTTACTTGCCCTGCTCCTCCTGGTGATCTTGTGGGGCTTGATTCAGTGCTGTGGTGAGTTAGCAGATTGAACAGCAGTGGCTGTTCTTGTGTTCTTGTGTTCTTGTGTTCTTATGTTCTTACCAGTGAAGCCTGTCGATGGATATGGCTTAGGGTTTGCTTCTGAAAAGCTTATATGTGGTGCTCCCTTGCTCTCCCTGGTCGACAGCTCTTGCTTGTCACTTTAGTGACTCACTGTGTGTGTGTGCTGCATGCACACAGCCCTGTGAGCAGGCTGTGTGTGTGTGTAGACATTTGCTGTGCACCTGGACCTGGAACTTGACTATGGCATGGATCAGCTCGGCCACTTTGGTCCTATATGCTCATTTCATATTTTCATTTGATTTCTAACCTGCCAAGTGGCTATGCCACTTGGCATAACTTCTTTTTGTTGTGATTTTGTGCAGGGATCAACAATTGATCAAAATGGACATGGAGGTCATCAAATCCAAGATCAAGTGAAGATGATCTTGTAGTATTTAGACTAGGATACATCCTTGTACTTTTCTTTTTATTTTCTTTTATTTTTCAATTTCACCAATTCTTGTAATGTGTTGTAATATTCATTCATTTCCATTATGATTATTGTAAAGACAATGTATCTTGTGTGTTAATCAATAAAGCTCAAAGTTTCCCCTAATGAGCTTTACTTTATTATAATTGTTCATATTGTTTATTATTGATTATATACTTAATGAATTTCCTCATAATTGAATTATTTAGGTTAAGTATTTAATGTTTGAATTTGAAATTCAAATTCAACATTGGTTTGAATTCAACTATGTCACTTTAGAAATAATTCAATCATGCAAACTCTCCCTTCTCTTCTCCAAACCCTAAACTAGTTAAGTGAGATGCAAGTTTGTCGCACTCTCGAAACCCTAACCCTGTAAGGTGTCGAGAGAGAAACTTGTCCCCCTTCGATGCAATTTTTGTTTAAAAGCGCGAAATTTCCCCAGAATTTACTATGCAATGCACATCCCTTTCTAAAATCTACCCCTCGATCGTCTCTAAACCTGGGACATTACACGCCCCTGCTGCCTACTCCTGCACCGGCAGGCCCGACGAGCCAGCCCACTGCCGCGGCAGGACCCCCGGTCCCGTTTCCAGCCTCGGCCGGGCAGCCTCCTCCTGGCTGGCGTCCCAGCCCCAACTACAAAGGCAAGAATCCGATGTACTGGCCGCCGCGATCTGCCCCTCCACCAGCCGCCTCGATGCCCGCGCCAGCACCTGCCGCTCCTCCCGCTTGGCGCCCGCCACCGGCGGTATCGACGCCTGCGTCAGCACCTGCCGCGCCGCCTACCTGGCACCCTCCTCATGATCCCTGGACCGGCATGGTTCAGGCTTGGTCCATGCCCTGGGCGGCCCCCTCTCCGATCGGCGCTCCTCCGGCCTACACGGGTGCTCGGGCGCCGGGTCTTCGCCCCCACACCGGTTTCCCCTGGACTCCTCGGCCGGCGCGCCCCGCCGAACGCCTACCACGCCGCCCCGGCCTACTACGACGGGGGATGCCATACATGCCATATCAACACCCCCGGATGTTTCAGCCTTCGCATGTCCTCATGCCGCCTCGCTCCAACCGCCCGGCTGCATCAACCGACCTCCGCTCCTTCACCGAGCTGGGACCAATCTGCGTTCTTGCTGGCCATGAACAACTTCGCTGCCCAGGGAAACTCAGGTATGGACTGGATTTTCGATTCCGGTGCTTCTAGTCACATGTCTGCTTCTAGTAATATGCTGTCAAATTTTTCCACCACCCCACTTTCATCCATAGTCCTAGGAAACGGCACTACTATACCTATATATTGCACCGGCCAAACCACCATACCTACACCCACCAAACAACTCCTCCTACGTGATGTCCTTATTGCACCCGCGCTAATCAAAAACTTAATTTCTGTTCGTCAGTTTACCCGTGACAATCTTGTTTCTATGGAATTTGATCCGTTTTGTTTATCTGTGAAGGATTACCAGACCAAAGCGGAGATCGCTCGGTTCAATAGCTCCGGCGACCTCTACACTCTCCATGGCACCGCCACCCACGACCCACCCACCTCCATGGCGGCGTCTGTCGACCTCTGGCATCACCGTCTCGGCCACCCCAACAACGCTACCTTGTCTTCTATACTTAGCGAATTTTCAATAACTTGTAATAAGGATAGTCATAATACCTCCATGTGTCCCTCTTGTCAGCAAGGAAAACATGTTCGCTTGCCCTTTAGTTCCTTTACTACTGTTAGTACCTTTCCTTTTGAACTTTTGCGCTGCGATTTATGGACATCTCCGCATACTAGTGTCTCTGGATTTAAATATTATCTAGTCGTTCTAGACGATTTCACACACTTTGTCTGGACTTTTCCTTTACGCAACAAATCAGATGTGCACACCATTTTCCTAAACTTTCACAAATATGTCGCCACACACTTCTTTCTTCCCATTAAATTTATCCAATGTGACAACGGCAAAGAATTTGATAACTTTCAAAACCGAAACTTCTTTCTTCAACATGGCATTCTTCTCCGATTTTCATGCCCATACACTTCACCTCAAAACGGCAAGGCAGAACGCTCGCTTCGCACAATAAACGACATCATTCGCACCCTTTTAATCCACTCCTCAATGCCACCAAAATTCTGGGCCGAAGCCTTACGCACAGCCACCTACTTACTTAACATCCGGCCTCACAAGTCCAACACAAACTCTACACCATTCTACTCTCTTTACCTTAGTCATCCCAACTACTCTGAACTTCGCGTCTTTGGCTGTCTTTGTTTTCCAAACACTGCCGCCATCTCCACCAACAAACTATCACCTCGCTCCATTCCCTGTGTCTTTCTAGGATACTCTGATGAACACAAGGGTAAATCACTAGATCTAACAGATGCGTTGAAGTGGATGAACTGTTGCAGCGAGGATGCTGATTAAGGATTACAGGGAGAGTCCCTCTTGATTACCAAGAAGTCGGTTATTTGGCACTTAACTATAAGCGTGCTTGACTCAATCTCAGTGAGTTTGACCGCTTCAAATACTACACTGGTGGCAAAATAAGTTGAAAGGTTGGTCAACGCGTTCTTACCCAACTTAAGTCAGTTAGTAAGAAATGAATCAATTAATACCAGTGATTTCATTTTTTCAGGTGTAAGAAAAAATATAGCTAACAAACACTGCTAATTGGCAGAAGATTATAAGTTTGTCCTAGCTAGTTATATGTCTTCTTCTTTCGCATACATACACCGTGTAGAAATCCGCATCAGCAATTTGTTGGTATCATGCCACCAGATTTTTAAACGGAACGCTCGAAATGAGCCCGGCTAAATTAACGAAGCCATCAATCGGCTTGGATTACGCCGAGATTAACAACACACATTTACATTTACATTGCGCACCGAGAAACCAACAACAAGAGACAACACAGAAAACACCAAGAAGCGCTAGGTTGAGAGAGCCTTTTCTGTTGCATCGGAGAGAGCACGTCTTAGTCCACGCCAACAAAACTCCTACGCAGCAGAACAACGGCCCAAGGGGAACTCGACGACGAGCCAACAGCCTAGCAGAGCTTGAGGATCCAAAGGAGGGGGGTCTTGCAACAACGCCTCCAAGAAGGTGCATGGCGCGTGAATGCGTCATCGTCATCGGCAGAGACCAAGGTCTTGCAAAGCTTTCACCCAGACCAGAAACACAACATCTTCCACAGTCTCTGGAATAGGCACACCGGCGAAACTACGACCAGACGCCTGCCTAGCAAAGCCACCCAAGGCACTAGGCGGGCTATCAGCTATCGAATCAAGCCATGTAAAAGTAGCCCGGACGACGAGATGAGAGGGCTAAAACACCAGCGAGAGATCAAAGTGTGATCCACAAGACAACACAAGAGAAGCTTGCCCGAAGCGGGGCCACCAAGGGGAGCAGAATGAGGCGGAGGGGCGGAATCCACCAAGGGGCATGCAAGGGGACGACACCCAAAAGGGTGACGCCGACACCGGCAATGGCAAGGCCATGCGCATTGCTTTCGCCTAGATCCCACCGAGTCAGAAATCTGGATGCCGTCGCGAGGACGCAGAGCGGACAGAACAGAACTTGCTACCGCACCCCCAACCAAGCCACACAACATCTAGCCCCAACTAGAATCACCAGTGCAACCAAGATGGTCGGAGGGAAAACCACAACCGCGGGCGCACCCGCAGCATGGAGAGTGTTGCCTACCCCGACGAGCACAAGCCAGCTCACGGACTCATCCAGGAGAGCCAACAGGGACGTCACCCCAACGACGCCCCACCGCCGAAAGCTCAACCGAGCTCCGACAAGCCCGAGCGGGCAGATCGCCAAAACCAGAGCTCCCGGTCCAGTCCGAGCACGACCACCAACCGTGACGTATGGTAGCAGAGGAGGTCCCTGCGTGCAGCGCACCAACAGAAACCAATCCAAATTGGTCGGGGCCTCCAGACCCAGATCTAGGCTCACGGGCCCAGATCGGCACAGCAGCGTCGGCTGACGGAAGCGCTGGGCACCACCGCCGGACCGCTCACCTCGTAGCCATCCAAGGCGGGATCCACGCCGGCCTGGGCCGGAGCCGGCGCCCTCCATCGCCACCTGGTCGAGCCCGCCCCGTCAGGCCTCCCAAGCGCACGGGAGAGAGGGAACCTCCGCCGCCAGCGACAACGGTGGGGAAGGAGGAAGGAGGGGCGAGAGGGACGGGGGCGTCCCGGTCGCCCACGGGGGAGGCGACGGGAGCGGGGAGGCTTTTTCTTCTTCCAACTGGTTAGGTTGTATTTTGCATGCCACCAGATTTTGGAGTAGAAGCAACATAATTAGTGCAGATTTTTTTCATTTCTCGCAGAAGGATTGACCAATGCTACCAATATTATCATGTGATGGCTCAGCAAAGGCTCGGTGACCTACTGACCTTAACAGGCAGATTCGTGCATTTGATTGATGCATGATACCCAAAAGTTTTATACAGAGGATAGAGGAGCGCTGAATTCTTGTAGGAGTCTTTCTGTCTTGAGGCTGCTCGACTAACCAATTAATGATGAAATTGTGATAAAAAATTCTTTAGGATAAAATGTCCTTTTTCAGTGTTATGAGATTAAGCTCTTCTTGGGATATTAGTATATGCTCTTTAGATGAAGGCTTTTTTACGTAGCAAATTGGTGGTTTCTGTGTGAAACCATTGTTATTTGGAGTTGTGATGCATCTAATAAAACCTTGAAGAGCTTATCTAATCTGACAAAGTATTTTTTTTTGTTCAAAAGAGGTCGTGAAAAGATGAGAGCAACAGCGGTCAATATTCACACAGAGAAATATATTTGCAAACTATTTTCTGTGGACCTCCTTCGTAAAGCTGTAATTTATGATCAAAAATTTGCATCCTCCTAATCTTTCAATCCAAATAAATATTTTTATTTAAGAATTTACCGGCCATGCTCCTCTTTCATGACGGTACTGTGTTTGTTTTTCAATTTTAAGATTTGGTAAACTCGTTTATTTGCTCTTTCATACTTGTCTAATTTGGAATATATGTATCACTTTGTGGGCGCTATTGAAGAATTTGCATCAAGTATTTGACATGCTATGAAGAATTCGGTATCTTCTTTTATGAGCTGATTTAGATGCCTCATCAGATATCTTATCTCATCTGCTTTGATGCCTTCATGGTGATATTGAATAAAGTGAATACAAGGTCTAATTTGGAATATATGTATCACTTTGTGGGCGCTATTGAAGAATTTGCATCAAGTTTTTGACATGCTATGAAGAATTCGGTATCTTCTTTTATGAGCTGATTTAGATGCCTCATCGGATATCTTATCTCATCTGCTTTGATGCCTTGATGGTGATATTGAATAAAGTGAATACAAGGAAATGGTTTGTGTGGTAACATCCGGATGCTCATGGGTAGATAAATACCAGATCTGTGAGAATATCCACAACTTCTTTTGTAGAGGTAAAATACTACAAATATTTCTAGTAGGTCACTGGCTTCCTTTTCACTAGCATAGGTTCACTCTGAAGGATATCCGTTACATAAGTTGTTTATCAATTCATTGATGTAATATATTCACTCTAAAGGATCCAAGTTCAGTCAATTGCTTATATGTTGATGTAATTTGTGAATTAGTGACCATTTGAAATTTTCCTTCAGCTATTGGATATCTAGCCTACCCAACTTACTTAGGACAAAAGGCTTTGATATTGATAATTTTAACTACTTGGCAAGGTTGCTCTCCATGTAGCTCAAAACATCAGGGTATTATGCACATGCAATGCTTTTCGAAGTTATTTTCGGTAAATAAATATGTGCAACTGCCATATGTTTGCCTATGAGCCGGCAACAAACACTGCACCGAGAGCACCTCCACCTCCATGGCCCTGCCGGCTGGAACCCTACCTAGCCCTACACTATGTAAAAGCCGGGATCCGCGGTTTCCCCAACCTTCCGCTGCCAGATCGGCCACCAGAGGCGAAGGAAACCATGAATCACTGGCGAGTGAGGTGGGAAGACGGGGTGGTTTTGGAAATCGCATATCTCACTACAACGGGGAGATGAGCATCCAAAGTCGCTCTATGCCATGACACAATGCCTAGATCTGGATGCCTCGGTGACATGTCAGCTCTTGAACTATTTCGCGAAACAAAAATGAGGCACCTGCAAAATCACCTAATAAAATGACAGACCTAAAGCACGTCACACGGGGAAATGAAAACGGATAGACAAAAGGTCGGTGCAGCAAAGCTGCAAGGTCTTTGTATAATATAAATACTACCTCTGTTCATAAAAGGATGTCGAAAGTTTATCTAAATTTAAATATATGTAGACACTTTTTAGTACAAGATACATCCAAATTTAGATGAATCTTCCGACAGCCTTTTATAGACGGAGGTAGTATTATATTATATGTCACAGATTTCACCACAAGGTGAAATTCTCTGTTTTTTTTTGTGAATTGAGATTCACTGTTTTTAGTTGGGTTAAGCGGATATGTATGGTGACCCACACGCTATTTGTTTTTGGTCTACTGCACAGGCTGGGAACTCGCGGCCAGCAGCAAGCGGCATATACGAAGCTACAGAAGAGAAAAGGATCCACCATCTTCTGTTTCTCCCCTGTCCCGTCCGGAACAACACGCCAAAGCAAGCGCACACACCACAAGAGCTCAAAGTATACCAGCCCGATCGATGGCGTTTCCGGCGGCGAGCGGAGCAGCCCCACCGGCGCCGCTTCCGGTCGTGGGGCATCAGTTTTGCGCGCCGTACGTGGTGCCGCTGACCGTGACCAAGAAGACCCTCAGCATCTCCGACGGGGACTTCGCCATCACTGACGCCAACGGCGCCCTCGTGCTCAAGGTCAAGGGATCCATCTTCAGCATGCGCCACCGCCGCGTCCTCCTCGACGCCGCCGGCCAGCCCATCCTCTCCATGCAAGAGAAGGTACTCTGCCACTCTGCCAATTTGTGTTTCAACTTCTTCCCCGTCCGCGATGCTCAAATTTCCGTAGACGAAATCAATCTCAGATGCTTGTCTGTTACCAAATCGCATGTTTATTTTGTTTGTGAATGCGTTCAAACGACAGAGCAAGCGGATTCTCAGATTTGTTCTTTCTTTCGGAGAAGAGGAAATTTCTTCGCACAATCATATTCAGTCTAACCTCCAATCTCTAGACTGAGTCGTTAGCAAATTATTGTAGTGTTGAAGTGGGCCAGATTGGGACACAATAGGAGGAGTAATTTTCTTTCTCTGCATCGTCTATGTCACCATTTCAAATTAATGGAGTATGATAAGGACGACTATATTAGGAGCTGCGGACTTCAGGCAATGAAAGCGCGTAGCCTGCTTTTTTTAGAGCAAGCGTGGTCTGTTTGATTTGCCTGCTTTTATTTAGGGCAAGCGTGGTCTGCCTGCTTTTCTGCTTGGATACGGAAAAATTGAGCGCGGGAGGGCAGTATATATTTCTTCAGAAAGTCTGAATTTAATTTCGTAGCAACTCATAGTCGCAGTCCCGTTGGAGTAGCGTGGTACTCCAGTTTTTCAACTCTATAAACAAAACATCCAGTCTCAGTCAAGTACCACTGCCGCTACAGTGAATGACTGAAATGCAATACGTCGTTAACTGGAGTGCTATTTCAATCACATGATCAGGTATTCAGTATGCACAACAGATGGGAAGTGTTCAGAGGGGACAGCTCAAGCGCAAGCGATCTGCTCTTCAGCGTGAAGAAATCTTCGTTGATCCAATTCAAGACAGAGATGGATGTCTTCCTGGCTGGGAACACCGCGCAGCAGGTGTGCGACTTCAAGATCAAGGGCAACTACTTCGACAGGTCCTGCGCCTTCTACCTTGGCGACTCCACCACAATGGTAGCCCAAGTAAGTGCCAGAATTGGTTCAGATTTCTTAATTACCATCATGTTTTGAAGCTTCATGAAACATTTGGCTGATAAATTTAACCATCATGTGCTGTTGCAGATGAACCGTAAGTTCACTATTTCGAATGTGCTGCTCGACAGGGACACATTTGTGGTTACTGTGTTTCCGCATGTCGACTACGTGTTCATCGCGACTCTTGTTGTGATCCTGGATGAGGTTCACAGGGAGAAATACGATGGATGAGCGAGATTGTACACTAAGCTTCCTTTGAGCTCTGGCAGTGTCGTGTCATCTAAAGTTGCTGTTGTATGTACCTGACCTGATCGAGGGTTGCATGTATTGCATTAGCCAGCTGGCTATCTGAACCATGCTGAATTGTGATGGTCTGCAATAATGGGAGATTTGATAATAACATCTCCAGAACGCATGACTTTGATCATATATACTTTTCTTGGCCTGCCTTGCTTTTAACCCCCCAATTCAGGGAATGTTTATCAGAATTGTCAATGTGTAACTAAGAAATGGGCACATAAATCGGAAGAATTGCCTTTCATCTTAAAAGGAACACATACGCTGATCTAGCCACACAACTATGATGTCCAAACTGACATCAAGTATCTGTACACATATGCTGTCCAAACTGACAGCAAATATGTGTTCATTTCAAATATGAAAAATTCTATAATTATGCTGCAATGTGAACATCCATCTATCTATCTATCTATTATATACTAAAAGCAAAATACAGATATATAACAGAAGCACCATGTTAATCCACATCATCTATATTATTATGATAGTTAGATGTAAAATTTACGGCTAGGATTCAACAAAAAGAATATTAGTTATGTAACCTGCCACGTACCAGTTTGACAATAACATGTCAACTATTGGAACCTCCACGTTCTTATCTGCGTACATAGTTTGACCTTTTTTTTTACTTGGACGGACGCATCAATGGTATCTTCAGGAGATATGTTGTTTGGATTTCCTTTCTTTTAAACGGACGCATGCATGCCTAATTTAGAGTTTTATATTTACACGGTACCACCAGATTCTTTTTGAGGAAAGCTAGCTTAAAGAACCATCCTTCAACACGTATTTACCTACGGCAGTACACGCATGGATGCATCAACGACTTTTGCTAAAACGCGAAAATTATCAAAGATAATAGAAAAAAATTGAATCATGGTAGATACTTAAATCTTTTATCTATTATTATTATTATTATCTACTAACTAAAAGCAATATACACAAGAAAAGTAGAGACACCAAGTTTGTCCATATCAATTAAATTATTTTAATAGTTGGATCAAAAACTTATGAATAGAATTTAACAAGTCTGATTTAACACACTAGCAGTCCGATTTAATATTAATTATGGTACGAAACTGAAAAAAACTTCAAATTAAGTTCATCAGTACAGGCACGGTCAAAATACATTCATGCTAGACCGGCTACGCGTACATGAGCGTGTATATATAAATGCTCAGAATACATCAATATTGCTAAATAAAATTTAAACTCTAAAAAATGATACCCAAAATTTTAAAACAATGCAAAATATGTAGAAATAGTCTAAATAGATTTACACAAGGCTTCTACTGCTGGCTACACATATATGAGCGCGCATACACAAATACTCAAAGTACATCTATATTGCTAATTAAAATTTAAAATATAAATGCTGATACTCAAATTTTGAAAACATTACAAAATAATAGGACACTGTCCAAATATATTCACGCCAAGCTATACTGCTGGCTACACGTACATGACCGTGTATACAAAAATACTTGAAGCACATCTATATTGCTAATTAAAATTTAAAATCTAAAAATTGATGCCCAAATTTGAAAAATGGTACAAAATACTAAGGCATGGTCTGAATATATTCGCACCAGGCTATACTGCCATCTACGTATATACGAGTGGTATATATAAATACTCAAAATACTTCTATATTTCTAATTAAAATACATAGTCTGAATATATTTATGCCAGGCTACACTAATGGCTACATGTACATGAGCGTATATATACATATACTTGGAATAGATCAATATTGCTAATTAAAATTTAAAACCTAAATATTGATACCCAAAATTTAGAAACTATAAGATACTATGCCACGGTCAGAATATATTTATGCAAGGCTATGCCGCCGGCTTCGCGTACATGAGAATGTAGATACAAAGACTCGAAGTACATCAATATTGCTAACTGAACCAGGCTATACGGTGGGTTATGCGTACATGGCGGTGCATCTTCACTGAAGTTGTAAAAAAATTATTTGCAAGATATCTTTGGTGGTTACAAAACCATATCTTGTCTTATCAACATAATATGGATATACATGATTACGAATAATGAAAAAAAATTAACAGAATAACTAACGAGTGAAGACGTTGCCCTCACATTTGCGAGGGCCACCTTGCTAGTTCCCTAAGAACACAAAGTGACAAGAAATAATACTCAACAAGGGTTTCATCATAGCATAGAGAACCAGTTCAACAAGGTTCTGAAGAAGGCCGGCCGGCGTCTTTGGCTCACCGTCGGCAAGAAGAGAAAAACGAGCATCCCTCTCTTTAACCTCAGCGTGGCTCCTGCCCGGAGGTTGTCGACGAGCAGCAGAGAAGAAACCCAGGTACCGGATTGCTTAGATTTGTTAGTGTCGGGGTACTTTTTTTAAAGTGGAAGGCCTTATCTGTCATTTCTAGATCTTTAGGGCAGTAGAAGTTAAGGGGTCTTCCTATAATTATGTACATGCCGGTTTTTTAATGCAGCTTCTAGGCCTCTCGAGGCCGATCTTTGTTATAAAAAAAAGGTTGTGAAGTGGTTCTTGACAACAAAATAGTGAGTTTGAACCTCACATACACATGAAATGAAAGTGAGTTTCCATCTCACATACACACAAATATAGGAGTGCATGACCGTGCATGACAACCACAAACAAGTAGGAGACAAGTGAAAGTGAGTTGAACGCAGCGATTTTACCGGCTTCGTAGGTACAGGAGTGATGACGTCACGCAGACGTCACCCATGTGTTGATCCAGTTTCTAAAAGTTTGTGAAATATGTCTGAAAATTGTGAAACATGTCTGAAACTTGTGAAAAATTATTTACTGTTCAAAGTATGTTTCACAAGTTTCACATATATTGCTCACGTGTTTATGAAACTTGTGAAACATTTTCTACCGTTCAAATTTGTTTCAATTATGTTTTAATTTTGTTAAAAAGGGGACAGGTAGTCTCCTCAATCTCAAAGCATAATCTATGGTGGATGCCACTCCTACACATATAGTTGCATGTAAAAATGAGTTTTCAAAAGTGAGTTTGAACCTCACAGTTCACTTAATTTCTTCTTCTTTGGACTTTGGAGTCATCGTCTTCTTTCACTTAAGCTGGAGACATTGATGGTGTAGCAACAGCTCGGATCCTTGTGGCAGGTCCTCGACTACTTGTGGTGGTTGCATTCTTGCTCTTAGTTGGTGTAGATGGGACTGCGTTTCTAATGAAACATCAAACCATGGCGATGCAAGCATTCCTTTTTCCTTGACATTCCCTAGAAGAAAAAGCAATTAGAAAATGTTTGATGTAAAATAACCATGTTATTAAAACTAGGAACAACAACAAGGATATTAGAACTACAAAAATAATTAGAACAAGTTTCTACATTTTCTATGTTCCATTTGTAGGACAGCCGGCTTCTCTATGTCCTATCTCTTCACATTTTCTGCACTT
Organism: Lolium rigidum; assembly: GCF_022539505.1. NCBI lineage: Eukaryota > Viridiplantae > Streptophyta > Magnoliopsida > Poales > Poaceae > Lolium > Lolium rigidum. The sequence goes on along the minus strand of NC_061509.1, from coordinate 13,459,725 downwards.
GTTCAGGGAACCTTTCCTTGATCCAACTTCCCACCAACTCGTCATCCTCTAGTTCTTCCAGCACCTTTTTCTTGCATGTTGGAAGTGGTCCACACAACACAAAGCTGGTATCCACATGTGGCGATTGATTCTTGTCCCTAAGGGGCTCAATTACACCTTCATATGCTGACATGAATCTGTTAACCGAGTAGTACTCATGTACAAAATTATGCATGTTTACAAAGTTATGAGCTTGCAAAACATTTATGAAGGCTAGTGCATGGTCACAAAGCTTCCCCGTATGCTACCATTGTAAACATGTACGCTGATGTGTGAGTGTTTTGACCACATGCCTTTCATCATCTTTGTTAACATTTCTCCCTTCCCCACTTGAATCAGCGGATGCTTTGGCCTTGAGATATCCTAGTCCTCTAGTCTTTGCATTTAGTTGATGTACGCCAAATGGCAGTATTATCCCTAGATATGTTTCTCCAATAATTCTCCTCTTTCTAAATAGTTCCATAATCATCTCTCTAATCTTATCGCTTAGCTGAGCAATTGGCAAGTGTCCTTGATATCTCGCACCCAAGAATCGAAGCACTCAACAAGGTTGTTATTGATGTATTCACACTTGATGTCATGGTTAAACATGCACCTCATCCATAGTAGACTATGGTATTCCCTAAGGTAGCGATATATTTTCTCAGATATCGCAAACACCTTTTCTATGTGATGTCGATATTCATCATGCCTATATGTCCTAGCATGAGGCCACAATCTTACAAATACATCACCATGAAAATATTTCCGGAAATTATGCCACATGTGCGTAAAGCACTCATGCTGCCCAGTTTGAGGAAAAACCTTCTTGACGGCATTTTCAAGAGCCTTGCAAGCATCAGTACAAACAACTAGTACCGGGGGTCCCCTATTGCCTTCTTGAATTGATTCGTGAACCAAGCTTAGTTGTCTCCATTTTCAGACTGAATAAAAGCCATACACCACCGGTGACAACTGACCATTCCACTTGCCATTTAAGTGAGTTGAATCTATGCCAATATATGGCCTGCATCCATTCAAAAACCCATCCATGCCTGAAACCTCTTTGGCTCATTTTTTAGTGCCATATTCAAACTCTCCATTGATAGAAAATTGTTTTATAGTCTTTTTAAACCCAACCATATCAGGATAAGGGGTCCATATATCCATATTTGGCTTTCTTTCATCCCATGCAATATGTGGCTCCTCTGGAGCCTTATCATCACAACAATATGTGCCCCTTTTATATCATGCAAAGCATAATCAGTAGGAGCTACAATAGGACCAAGTTTGATTTCCCTCACATTCACCTTTGTTTTTAAACCCAACAAATCAAACATGGCATTTTCGTCCACCAGGTTATCATCCAGTATCCCCTTTCCTCACCTTCATTTTCTGATTCAATCACGGGACTTGCCCAATCGACAATGACAATATCATTTTCTACTTTAGTGCATGAGATTGCCCCCATATGGTTAGGTTTGTAACCTTCGAATGATTAGAATCATGCACAGACATTACATCAACCCTTATAGACAGAAAATTTCATACATTTCACACATCAAAGTCACGCATGCATCAGACTAAAACAAAGGAATATGATGCATACATCATACTAAGCTTCCTCGAGCTGGTGTCATCTTTGTTGATTCTTGGCTTCTTGACATAGACTCCACCGGTTTCTCCACTTGATTGGTTATGCGCTTGAGACTGGGATGTTGTGCTTCATTCTTCGATATACAATGATTCACGATACCGTACATTAAGTTTCCTAGTATCTATGTATGCGCTTATGTGTAGTATCGTATATATTCTTCCTTTTGTTTAGTATCGTATACATGCTTCCATATAAAATGTTACATGCTTCGAATCTATGAATAGTATGTTTCCATGTATGATGTATCTACACATCTGCTTAGTATGTTGCACAACTAAAGTGTTGCTTTGGGATTACTCTGTTCCCGCTTCAACAATTATCAAGTCGTGTTTCCAATTGCTTACTACCTCATGAAAGCATCGGTATTACATGTAATGTGACATGTTTCAAACATAAATACAATATATGTTTCCAAGAACCCACTTATGTGCTTCTTAGAGGTAACAAATTCGCGTCGCCGCATAAGCAAATAGTTGTTACCTTAGTTTCTTGTGAATCGAAGCAAAATTTAACTAGATTAGAAAAACTTTCATCAACGTTGGACATAAAAGAATTATCATTTGGAAACATGGCGTAAAAACATGTGTGTAAATTGCAAGATTAGTTAGTTGAGACTGATTAGTGATTTACATGATTCTTTCATAAAAATGTGCATGCAAGCCATAATACCTTGAGATGCGTTGTTCTAGGAAGCATTTTTTAGCAACCAGTTAATGGGAAAGTTTTAATTGACGAAAATCATGGATGATTTTTTTGCTAAGGGAATGTACAATGGAGTGATGTCATCCTCCCCTTAGCCTTGCCACATAATATTTTTGCTTAATTGGAAGCAAGAGAATGAAGAGAGAAGGCTGTCTTATCTTAGCTAAGGGACTATCTCTTAGAAAATAAGAGAAGGCTATTTTCTCCATTGTATCACATGTCTTTTCTTAGTAACATGATTTTTTACCAAAAAATAATTAATTCTCATTAATTACTAAGGATGGTTACAAAAGATAATATATTTGTATGACTTATATCCATTGTCTTCTCTAGATGATGTGACAGGTTAAGAGAAAGCATGCCTTCTCTATTATTGTGCATGCCCTATAATCCCACACTCGGGGATGGTAGAATATCTGACGTCTAGGATGCTTCCAATCGTATGGAACAAAGGTCCGATTGGAAGCCAATTATCGGACGCCGATTCTATATTTTCCAATTCAACCTCTTGAATTGAAGAGTTAGGTGCAATCTACATTCAGTTCAAACGAGCAGTGCCATCATGTTAATTTTCATCACCGGCAGCATCGTCGTCAGTAGGCTCCGGCGTGCCGGGAGTCATTACGCACCTGAAGCACCGATATGCTGTTGGGAGCTCCGTACACGGACTGGACGAAGAAGGCAGGCTTTCCGAGATGGCCGACGGCGCCGCCCATAGGGAGGAAGCCCACGCCCCTTGCGTCGGAGAACTTGACGATCCTGACCATGCCGAACACCCCGGGCATGCCACCGCCGGCGGCGTGGAACAGGGTGGACACCAACGTGTTGCCGCCGAGTGGGAGGCGCCACAGCTTGGTGTCGTCGTAGTAGCAGTCGAGGAGGATGTGGAGTGAGAGGTTGCCCCAGATGGCCTCGCGTGGCAGGTTCTTGAGCGACGCCATGCCGGCGTTGTTGACGGCGAGAACCGTGACAGGGCCGTCGTTGCGCTTGTAGATGTCGTCCGCGAGGCGCTCGGACGTGAGCAGGCTGCTGAAGTCGATGAGATCTGGGTGCGCCGCGAGGATGGCGGTGTATATGAATTTGGATCACAATACAGCAAGAGATAGTTTCTCCCGAGAGGATGACATCTCTATATCTTTGTTGGAAAACCCTTTTTGAAAACAAGTTTAATTTGAAGACTAATAGGTAAGGGTGACCAATTTTCATTCACGGTCAACTCTGTATGACCAAAACACATTTCCAACTTTACACCGTACCTCCCAGGTACATTTCCACCAGTTCCAATGGTATTCTTCCATACCTCCCAGGTACACTTCCACCAGTCCCACTGGTATTCTTTTCCAAACCCTTTGGAAAACACTTTCATAAACCAAAAATTTCTTTAATGCCATGCAGCTTCCATTCCAACATCCATAACCGCAGACATGGCTATTCGAATAGTTTTACACTCTACAGAGGTTGTACACTTTCCCCACAACTATCCGGGAATCTATCGTGTGGGTATCCTCCCTGCATATCACCTATGCCATGACAAACTCCTGAACATAACCTTTCACCTACATCCCCTGGTTTGGGTCCTTCCCTGTGGGCTTACCCCTTCCCGACACTCTGGCAGCACACCTTCACCTTGAGTGTGTTCCCAGAACCACGTCGGAAGACCCACAATATCGTCCGGACGTAGGAAACTACGGTGTATTGCCTCCTCCCGCGAGAACAACCCGGCTTCAATGGCCATACTAGATGCACCCTCATAGCGGTTATGAAGTGTCCCGCACTAGGTTAAATAAACTACGGGTTAAGCCCCGTGCCCATGTTGGGGTAGTGTGGTTGCACTGGCTAGGTCCGGTTAGGTACTCAGTCACCAAAGCTTTTTGAAAACCATTTTTATTTCCACTTGCCTCCAGCAAAACTTCCATTGCAAACACTTCTTCTGTTCAAAAACTCACACTTGGGCGGGGTAGCCCCATCCCAAGGTTTTCAAAGAACTTCCTTTCTTGAAACCACTTTCATAAAACATCTTTTTCAAAGGGCTCCCAACCTATAGTCCAGCTTTATTTGAAAAACATCGACAAAGATAGGATAAGGTATTAACCACCATATCGCTACCAGGATTGTCCAGTAGGTATCAACGAGGGGCAGCATCCGCAAGGGTGGAATATCAAACTCCGAGTGGCATAACCACTCTTACAAATAAAGAAATACATGCAATTTATAGAACTTCTAGTAATGCAAGAGTAATACAAATAGGAGTAGGGATGCATCAAGAGGTGGCTTTCCTTGGTTGGATATTTTCCCTGGACTTCATCTTCACGAACCACCTGCCTCTTCCTTCCTCTTCGAAGTCCTCACCAAGATCCCCTCCTTGTTCTCCGCTAGTATTCGCATTCTAACGTCACAAAATAAAAGGCGAAAAATCAACACATATCCATAGCACCAAACACACACGCGTGACTAGTAGCAAACCACTCAATCAAAGGCACTAAACACATCAAATAAATAGCCTTTGGGCAAGATGGTTAACTTATTTATATAAAAAAAACTAGTTTTATCGTTGATGCGTGTGGTTGGCACGTCCGTTGGGAACCCCAAGAGGAAGGTGTGATGCGCACAGCGGCAAGTTTCCCTCAGTAAGAAACCAAGGTTTAATCGGACCAGTAGGAGTCAAGAAGCACGTTGAAGGTTGATGGCGGCGAGATGTAGTGCGGCGCAACACCAGTGATTCCGGCGCCAACGTGGAACCTGCACAACACAACCAAAGTACTTTGCCCCAACGAAACAGTGAGGTTGTCAATCTCACCGGCTTGCTGTAACAAAGAGTTAACCGTATTGTGTGGAAGATGATTGTTTGCAGAAAACAGTAGAACAAGTATTGCGGTAGATTGTATTTCAGTAAAGAGAATTGGACCGGGGTCCACAGTTCACTAGAGGTGTCTCTCCCATAAGACGAACAGCATGTTGGGTGAACAAATTACAGTTGGGCAATTGACAAATAAAGAGAGCATGACCATGCACATACATATCATGATGAGTATAGTGAGATTTAATTGGGCATTACAACAAAGTACATAGACCGTCATCCAACTGCATCTATGCCTAAAAAGTCCACCTTCGAGGTTATCATCCGAACCCCTCCAGAGTATTAAGTTGCTAACAACGGACAATTGCATTAAGTATTGCGCGTAATGTAACTAGTGACTACATCCTTGAACATAGCACTAATGTTTTATCCCTAGTGGCAACAGCACATCCATAACCTTAGTGGTTCTTGTCACTCCTCCGAGGTTCACGGAGACATGAACCCACTATCGAGCATAAATACTCCCTCTTGGAGTTACTAGCATCAACTTGGCCGGAGCATCTACTAATAACGGAGAGCATGCAAGATCATAAACAACACATAGATATAACTTTGATAATCAACATAACAAGTATTCTCTATTCATCGGATCCCAACAAACGCAACATATAGAATTACGGATAGATGATCTTGATCATGTTAGGCAGCTCACAAGATCCGACAATGATAGCACAATGGGGAGAAGACAACCATCTAGCTACTGCTATGGACCCATAGTCCAGGGGTAGACTACTCACACATCACACCGGAGGCGACCATGGCGGCGTAGAGTCCTCCGGGAGATGATTCCCCTCTCCGGCGGGGTGCCGGAGGCGATCTCCTGGATCCCCCGAGATGGGATCGGCGGCGGCGGCGTCTGCGGAAGGTTTTCCGTATCGTGGCTCTCGGTATCGGGGGTTTCGTCACGGAGACTTTTTATAGGTGGAAGGGCAGGTCAAGAGGCGGCACGGGGGCCCCACACCACAGGGCCGCGCGGCCAAGGGGGGGCCGCGCCGCCCTATGGTGTGGCCCCTCCGTGGCCCCTCTTCGTCTCTCCTTCGTACTTCTGGAAGCTTCGTGAGAAAATAGGCCCCTGGGCTTTGATTTCGTCCAATTCCGAGAATATTTCCTTACTAGGATTTCTGAAACCAAAAATAGCAGAAAACAGACAAGCGGCACTTCGGCATCTTGTTAATAGGTTAGTTCCGGAAAATGCACGAATATGACATAAAGTGTGCATAAAACATGTAGATAACATCAATAATGTGGCATGGAACATAAGAAATTATCGATACGTCGGAGACGTATCGGCATCCCCAAGCTTAGTTCTGCTCGTCCCGAGCGAGGTAGAACGATAACACGGATAATTTCTGGAGTGACATGCCATCATAATCTTGATCATACTATTTGTAAAGCATATGTAGTGAATGCAGCGATCAAAACAATGTATATGACATGAGTAAACAAGTGAATCATATAGCAAAGACTTTTCATGAATAGCACTTCAAGACAAGCATCAATAAGTCTTGCATAAGAGTTAACTCATAAAGCAATAATTCAAAGTAAAGGCATTGAAGCAACACAAAAGAAGATTAAGTTTCAGCGGTTGCTTTCAACTTGTAACATGTATATCTCATGGATATTGTCAACATAGAGTAATATAATAGATGCAATAAGCAAGTATGTAGGAATCAATGCACAGTTCACACAAGTGTTTGCTTCTTGAGGTGGAGAGAGATAGGTGAACTGACTCAACATTGAAAGTAAAAGAATAGTCCTCCATAGAGGAAAAGCATCGATTGCTATATTTGTGCTAGAGCTTTGATTTTGAAAACATGAAACAATTTTGTCAACGGTAGTAATAAAGCATATGCATCATGTAAATTATATCTTATAAGTTGCAAGCCTCATGCATAGTGTACTAATAGTGCCCGCACCTTGTCCTAATTAGCTTGGACTACCGGATCATCACAATGCATTGTTTTTACCAAGTGTCACAAAGGGGTACCTCTATGCCGCTCTGTACAAAGGTCTAAGGAGAAAGCTCGCATTGGATTTCTCGCTATTGATTATTCTTCAACTTAGACATCCATACCGGGACAACATAGACAACAGATAATGGACTCCTCTTTTATGCATAAGCATATACCAACAATTAATAATTTTCTCATTTGAGATTTGAGGATTGTTGTCCAAAACTGAAACTTCCACCATGGAGCATGGCTTTAGTTAGCGGCCCAATGTTCTTCTCTAACATATGCATGCTTAACCATATGGTGGTAGATCTCTCTTACTTCGGACAAGACGGACATGCATAGCAACTCACATGAAATTCAACAATGAAAAGTTGATGGCGTCCCCGAGTGAACATGGTTATCGCACAACAAGCAACTTAATAAGAGATAAAGTGCATAATTACATATTCAATACCACAATAGTTTTTAAGCTATTTGTCCCATGAGCTATATATTGCAAAGGTGAATGATGGAATTTTAAAGGTAGCACTCAAGCAATTTACTTTGGAATGGCGGAAAATACCATGTAGTAGGTAGGTATGGTGGACACAAATGGCATAGTGGTTGGCTCAAGTATTTGGATGCATGAGAAGTATTCCCTCTCGATACAAGGTTTAGGCTAGCAAGGCTTATTTGAAACAAACACAAGGATGAACCGGTGCAGCAAAACTCACATAAAAGACATATTGAAAACATTATAAGACTCTACACCGTCTTCCTTGTTGTTCAAACTCAAAACTAGAAATTATCTAGACCTTAGAGAAACCAAATATGCAAACCAAATTTTAGCATGCTCTATGTATTTCTTCATTAATGGGTGCAAAGCATATGATGCAAGAGCTTAAACATGAGCACAACAATTGCCAAGTATCACATTACCCAAGACATTTATAGCAATTACTACATGTATCATTTTCCAATTCCAACCATATAACAATTTAACGAAGGAGAAACTTCGCCATGAATACTATGAGTAGAAACCAAGGACATACTTGTCCATATGCTACAGCGGAGCGTGTCTCTCTCCCATAAAGTGAATGCTAGGATCCATTTTATTCAAACAAAACAAAAAACAAAAACAAACCGACGCTCCAAGAAAAAGCACATAAGATGTGATGGAATAAAAATATAGTTTCGGGGAGGAACCCGATAATGTTGTCGATGAAGAAGGGGATGCCTTGGGCATCCCCAAGCTTAGACGCTTGAGTCTTCTTAGATATATGCAGGGGTGAACCACCGGGTGCATCCCCAAGCTTAGAGCTTTCACTCTCCTTGATCATGTTGCATCATACTCCTCTCTTGATCCTTGAAAACTTCCTCCACACCAAACTCGAAACAACTCATTAGAGGGTTAGTGCACAATATAAATTGACATATTCAGAGGTGACACAATCATTCTTAACACTTCTGGACATTGCATAATGCTACTGGACATTAATGGATCAAAGAAATTCATCCAACATAGCGAAAGAGGCAATGCGAAATAAAAGGCAGAATCTGTCAAAACAGAACAGTTCGTATTGACGAATTTTAAAATGGCACCAGACTTGCTCAAATGAAAATGCTCAAATTGAATGAAAGTTGCGTACATATCTGAGGATCATGCACGTAAATTGGCTTAATTTTCTGAGCTACCTACAGGGAGGTGGACCCAGATTCGTGACAGCAAAGAAATCTGGAACTGTGCAGTAATCCAAATCTAGTACTTACTTTTCTATCAACGGCTTAACTTGGCACAACAAAACACAAAACTAAGATAAGGAGAGGTTGCTACAGTAGTAAACAACTTCCAAGACACAAAATAAAAACAAAGTACTGTAGGTAAAAACATGGGTTGTCTCCCATAAGCGCTTTTCTTTAACGCCTTTCAGCTAGGCGCAGAAAGTGTGTATCAAGTATTATCGGAGGGTGGTGCATCGGCATTCTTACCAGGGATGTTGCTCTTACCTTTCTTACTCTTATTCCTACTCTTTGGTCTAGGGAATACATGACCGCATCCAGGTGTAGAAGTAAAATTTAGAGTGCCTTTCCCAACATCTATGACTGCTCCCATGAGTTTCAGCAGGGATCTTCCAAGTGTGAGTTTTCCTGTTTCAACAACAAGATAATCAATGGATATTGTTCTTCCAAGAATGGTTGTATGCACACCTGCGGCTATTCCTTTAGGAATTATAGTAGAGTTATCAATGAGAGTTATTTCTTCTCCTCCTTCCTCGACTCCCAAAAGTTTCAAATATTTATAAATACTTTCAGGCATAAGGCAAAATTCATACATAATATCACAGTAGGCGTGGAGAGTTCGATCACCGATGACAATTTTAACAGCAGGATCCCACATTGAGAGTTTAGAGTTCACTAAGACTTGTTCAAGACGATTACGAACGTGGCAATAATTATCATTCAAGCGAGATGTACTTATCTCGAGATTATTTAATCTACTATAAATGCTAGTGAGGATTGAATCAAAGTTATTAGCTGAATCATGTGATGCAACCAACTTCTTTATGGCATTAAAAGCTTGATCCCCATTGCAATGAAGGAAATCTCCTCCCACTAAAGTATCCAAAGCATATCTATAGCGAACCATAAGACCAAAATAAAAATTACCGAGGAGCAAACTTAGAGTCATTTGAGGTTCGGTTTTACGATAAGAAGTAAAAATTCTAGACCAAGCATCCTTAAAACTCTCCTCATCCCCTTGTTTAAAAGTGAAGACTAATTCTTCGGGCGAAGAAGTAACAGGTTCAGAGCTAGACATGGTAACAAAAGTAACTAATTTTTTTTGTATTTTAATATAGAGTGCAAGACAATAAAGCAAACTAGATAAAGTAAATGCAAGTAAACTAATTTTTTTGTGTTTTAGATATAGCAAACAAGATAGCAAATAAAGTAAAACTAGCAACTAATTTTTTTGTATTTCGATTTAGTGCAGCAAACAAAGTAGTAAATAAAACTAAGCAAGACAAAAACAAAGTAAAGAGATTGAGAAGTGGAGACTCCCCTTGCGGCGTGTCTTGATCTCCCCGGCAACGGCGCCGGAAATTTGCTTGATGCGTGTGGTTGGCACGTCCGTTGGGAACCCCAAGAGGAAGGTGTGATGCGCACAGCGGCAAGTTTCCCTCGGTAAGAAACCAAGGTTTAATCGGACCAGTAGGAGTCAAGAAGCACGTTGAAGGTTGATGGCGGCGAGATGTAGTGCGGCGCAACACCGGTGATTCCGGCGCCAACGTGGAACCTGCACAACACAACCAAAGTACTTTGCCCCAACGAAACGAGTGAGGTTGTCAATCTCACCGGCTTGCTGTAACAAAGAGTTAACCGTATTGTGTGGAAGATGATTGTTTGCGAGAAAACAGTAGAACAAGTATTGCGAGTAGATTGTATTTCGAGTAAAGAGAATTGGACCGGGGTCCACAGTTCACTAGAGGTGTCTCTCCCATAAGACGAACGAGCATGTTGGGTGAACAAATTACGGTTGGGCAATTGACAAATAAAGAGAGCATGACCATGCACATACATATCATGATGAGTATAGTGAGATTTAATTGGGCATTACGACAAAGTACATAGACCGTCATCCAACTGCATCTATGCCTAAAAAGTCCACCTTCGAGGTTATCATCCGAACCCCCTCCGGTATTAAGTTGCTAACAACGAGACAATTGCATTAAGTATTGCGCGTAATGTAACTAGTGACTACATCCTTGAACATAGCACTAATGTTTTATCCCTAGTGGCAACAGCACATCCATAACCTTAGTGGTTCTTGTCACTTCTCCGGGTGTCACGGAGACATGAACCCACTATCGAGCATAAATACTCCCTCTTGGAGTTACTAGCATCAACTTGGCCGGAGCATCTACTAATAACGGAGAGCATGCAAGATCATAAACAACACATAGATATAACTTTGATAATCAACATAACAAGTATTCTCTATTCATCGGATCCCAACAAACGCAACATATAGAATTACGGATAGATGATCTTGATCATGTTAGGCAGCTCACAAGATCCGACAATGATAGCACAATGGGGAGAAGACAACCATCTAGCTACTGCTATGGACCCATAGTCCAGGGGTAGACTACTCACACATCACACCGGAGGCGACCATGGCGGCGTAGAGTCCTCCGGGAGATGATTCCCCTCTCCGGCAGGGTGCCGGAGGCGATCTCCTGGATCCCCCGAGATGGGATCGGCGGCGGCGGCGTCTCTGGAAGGTTTTCCGTATCGTGGCTCTCGGTACTGGGGGTTTCGTCACGGAGACTTTTTATAGGTGGAAGGGCAAGTCAAGAGGCGGCACGGGGGCCCCACACCACAGGGCCGCGCGGCCAAGGGGGGGGCCGCGCCGCCCTATGGTGTGGCCCCTCCGTGGCCCCTCTTCGTCTCTCCTTCGGACTTCTGGAAGCTTCGTGAGAAAATAGGCCCCCGGGCTTTGATTTCGTCCAATTCCGAGAATATTTCCTTACTAGGATTTCTGAAACCAAAAACAGCAGAAAACAAGCAATCGGCACTTCGGCATCTTGTTAATAGGTTAGTTCCGGAAAATGCACGAATATGACATAAAGTGTGCATAAAACATGTAGATAACATCAATAATGTGGCATGGAACATAAGAAATTATCGATACGTCGGAGACGTATCAGCATCCCCAAGCTTAGTTACTGCTCGTCCCGAGCGAGTAGAACGATAACACGGATAATTTCTGGAGTGACATGCCATCATAATCTTGATCATACTATTTGTAAAGCATATGTAGTGAATGCAGCGATCAAAACAATGTATATGACATGAGTAAACAAGTGAATCATATAGCAAAGACTTTTCATGAATAGCACTTCAAGACAAGCATCAATAAGTCTTGCATAAGAGTTAACTCATAAAGCAATAATTCAAAGTAAAGGCATTGAAGCAACACAAAAGAAGATTAAGTTTCAGCGGTTGCTTTCAACTTGTAACATGTATATCTCATGGATATTGTCAACATAGAGTAATATAATAGATGCAATAAGCAAGTATGTAGGAATCAATGCACAGTTCACACAAGTGTTTGCTTCTTGAGGTGGAGAGAGATAGGTGAACCGACTCAACATTGAAAGTAAAAGAATAGTCCTCCATAGAGGAAAAGCATCGATTGCTATATTTGTGCTAGAGCTTTGATTTTGAAAACATGAAACAATTTTGTCAACGGTAGTAATAAAGCATATGCATCATGTAAATTATATCTTATAAGTTGCAAGCCTCATGCATAGTGTACTAATAGTGCCCGCACCTTGTCCTAATTAGCTTGGACTACCGGATCATCACAATGCATTGTTTTTACCAAGTGTCACAAAGGGGTACCTCTATGCCGCTCTGTACAAAGGTCTAAGGAGAAAGCTCGCATTGGATTTCTCGCTATTGATTATTCTTCAACTTAGACATCCATACCGGGACAACATAGACAACGAGATAATGGACTCCTCTTTTATGCATAAGCATATACCAACAATTAATAATTTTCTCATTTGAGATTTGAGGATTGTTGTCCAAAACTGAAACTTCCACCATGGAGCATGGCTTTAGTTAGCGGCCCAATGTTCTTCTCTAACATATGCATGCTTAACCATATGGTGGTAGATCTCTCTTACTTCGGACAAGACGGACATGCATAGCAACTCACATGAAATTCAACAATGAAAAGTTGATGGCGTCCCCGATGAACATGGTTATCGCACAACAAGCAACTTAATAAGAGATAAAGTGCATAATTACATATTCAATACCACAATAGTTTTTAAGCTATTTGTCCCATGAGCTATATATTGCAAAGGTGAATGATGGAATTTTAAAGGTAGCACTCAAGCAATTTACTTTGGAATGGCGGAAAATACCATGTAGTATAGGTAGGTATGGTGGACACAAATGGCATAGTGGTTGGCTCAAGTATTTGGATGCATGAGAAGTATTCCCTCTCGATACAAGGTTTAGGCTAGCAAGGCTTATTTGAAACAAACACAAGGATGAACCGGTGCAGCAAAACTCACATAAAAGACATATTGAAAACATTATAAGACTCTACACCGTCTTCCTTGTTGTTCAAACTCAAAACTAGAAATTATCTAGACCTTAGAGAAACCAAATATGCAAACCAAATTTTAGCATGCTCTATGTATTTCTTCATTAATGGGTGCAAAGCATATGATGCAAGAGCTTAAACATGAGCACAACAATTGCCAAGTATCACATTACCCAAGACATTTATAGCAATTACTACATGTATCATTTTCCAATTCCAACCATATAACAATTTAACGAAGGAGAAACTTCGCCATGAATACTATGAGTAGAAACCAAGGACATACTTGTCCATATGCTACAGCGGAGCGTGTCTCTCTCCCATAAAGTGAATGCTAGGATCCATTTTATTCAAACAAAACAAAAAACAAAAACAAACCGACGCTCCAAGAAAAAGCACATAGGATGTGATGGAATAAAAATATAGTTTCAGGGGAGGAACCTGATAATGTTGTCGATGAATAAGGGGATGCCTTGGGCATCCCCAAGCTTAGACGCTTGAGTCTTCTTAGAATATGCAGGGGTGAACCACCGGGTGCATCCCCAAGCTTAGAGCTTTCACTCTCCTTGATCATGTTGCATCATACTCCTCTCTTGATCCTTGAAAACTTCCTCCACACCAAACTCGAAACAACTCATTAGAGGGTTAGTGCACAATATAAATTGACATATTCAGAGGTGACACAATCATTCTTAACACTTCTGGACATTGCATAATGCTACTGGATATTAATGGATCAAAGAAATTCATCCAACATAGCGAAAGAGGCAATGCGAAATAAAAGGCAGAATCTGTCAAAACAGAACAGTTCGTATTGACGAATTTTAAAATGGCACCAGACTTGCTCAAATGAAAATGCTCAAATTGAATGAAAGTTGCGTACATATCTGAGGATCATGCACGTAAATTGGCTTAATTTTCTGAGCTACCTACAGGGAGGTGGACCCAGATTCGTGACAGCAAAGAAATCTGGAACTGTGCAGTAATCCAAATCTAGTACTTACTTTTCTATCAACGGCTTAACTTGGCACAACAAAACACAAAACTAAGATAAGGAGAGGTTGCTACAGTAGTAAACAACTTCCAAGACACAAAATAAAAACAAAGTACTGTAGGTAAAAACATGGGTTGTCTCCCATAAGCGCTTTTCTTTAACGCCTTTCAGCTAGGCGCGAAAGTGTGTATCAAGTATTATCGAGAGGCGTGGTGCATCGGCATTCTTACCTTGGGATGTTGCTCTTACCTTTCTTACTCTTATTCCTACTCTTTGGTCTAGGGAATACATGACCGCATCCAGGTGTAGAAGTAAAATTTAGAGTGCCTTTCCCAACATCTATGACTGCTCCCATGAGTTTCAGCAGGGATCTTCCAAGTGTGAGTTTTCCTGTTTCAACAACAAGATAATCAATGGATATTGTTCTTCCAAGAATGGTTGTATGCACACCTGCGGCTATTCCTTTAGGAATTATAGTAGAGTTATCAATGAGAGTTATTTCTTCTCCTCCTTCCTCGACTCCCCAAAGTTTCAAATATTTATAAATACTTTCAGGCATAAGGCAAAATTCATACATAATATCACAGTAGGCGTGGAGAGTTCGATCACCGATGACAATTTTAACAGCAGGATCCCACATTGAGAGTTTAGAGTTCACTAAGACTTGTTCAAGACGATTACGAACGTGGCAATAATTATCATTCAAGCGAGATGTACTTATCTCGAGATTATTTAATCTACTATAAATGCTAGTGAGGACTGAATCAAAGTTATTAGCTGAATCATGTGATGCAACCAACTTCTTTATGGCATTAAAAGCTTGATCCCCATTGCAATGAAGGAAATCTCCTCCCACTAAAGTATCCAAAGCATATCTATAGCGAACCATAAGACCAAAATAAAAATTACTGAGGAGCAAACTTAGAGTCATTTGAGGTTCAGTTTTACGATAAGAAGTAAAAATTCTAGACCAAGCATCCTTAAAACTCTCCTCATCCCCTTGTTTAAAAGTGAAGACTAATTCTTCAGGCGAAGAAGTAACAGGTTCAGAGCTAGACATGGTAACAAAAGTAACTAATTTTTTTTGTATTTTAATATAGAGTGCAAGACAATAAAGCAAACTAGATAAAGTAAATGCAAGTAAACTAATTTTTTTGTGTTTTAGATATAGCAAACAAGATAGCAAATAAAGTAAAACTAGCAACTAATTTTTTTTGTATTTTGATTTAGTGCAGCAAACAAAGTAGTAAATAAAACTAAGCAAGACAAAAACAAAGTAAAGAGATTGAGAAGTGGAGACTCCCCTTGCGGCGTGTCTTGATCTCCCCGGCAACGGCGCCGGAAATTTGCTTGATGCGTGTGGTTGGCACGTCCGTTGGGAACCCCAAGAGGAAGGTGTGATGCGCACAGCGGCAAGTTTCCCTCGATAAGAAACCAAGGTTTAATCGGACCAGTAGGAGTCAAGAAGCACGTTGAAGGTTGATGGCGGCGAGATGTAGTGCGGCGTAACACCGGTGATTCCGGCGCCAACGTGGAACCTGCACAACACAACCAAAGTACTTTGCCCCAACGAAACGGTGAGGTTGTCAATCTCACCGGCTTGCTGTAACAAAGAGTTAACCGTATTGTGTGGAAGATGATTGTTTGCGAGAAAATAGTAGAACAAGTATTGCAGTAGATTGTATTTCGAGTAAAGAGAATTGGACCGGGGTCCACAGTTCACTAGAGGTGTCTCTCCCATAAGACGAATAGCATGTTGGGTGAACAAATTACGGTTGGGCAATTGACAAATAAAGAGAGCATGACCATGCACATACATATCATGATGAGTATAGTGAGATTTAATTGGGCATTACGACAAAGTACATAGACCGTCATCCAATCGCATCTATGCCTAAAAAGTCCACCTTCGAGGTTATCATCCGAACCCCTCCGGTATTAAGTTGCTAACAACAGACAATTGCATTAAGTATTGCGCGTAATGTAACTAGTGACTACATCCTTGAACATAGCACTAATGTTTTATCCCTAGTGGCAACAGCACATCCATAACCTTAGTGGTTCTTGTCACTCCTCCAGGTTCACGGAGACATGAACCCACTATCGAGCATAAATACTCCCTCTTGGAGTTACTAGCATCAACTTGGCCAGAGCATCTACTAATAACGGAGAGCATGCAAGATCATAAACAACACATAGATATAACTTTGATAATCAACATAACAAGTATTCTCTATTCATCGGATCCCAACAAACGCAACATATAGAATTACGGATAGATGATCTTGATCATGTTAGGCAGCTCACAAGATCCGACAATGATAGCACAATGGGGAGAAGACAACCATCTAGCTACTGCTATGGACCCATAGTCCAGGGGTAGACTACTCACACATCACACCGGAGGCGACCATGGCGGCGTAGAGTCCTCCGGGAGATGATTCCCCTCTCCGGCGGGGTGCCGGAGGCGATCTCTGGATCCCCGAGATGGGATCGGCGGCGGCGGCGTCTGCGGAAGGTTTTCCGTATCGTGGCTCTCGGTGCTGGGGGTTTCGTCACGGAGACTTTTTATAGGCGGAAGGGCAGGTCAAGAGGCGGCACGGGGGCCCCACACCACGGGGCCGCGCGGCCAAGGGGGGCCGCGCCGCCCTATGGTGTGGCCCCTCCGTGGCCCCTCTTCGTCTCTCCTTCGGACTTCTGGAAGCTTCGTGAGAAAATAGGCCCCTGGGCTTTGATTTCGTCCAATTCCGAGAATATTTTCTTACTAGGATTTCTGAAACCAAAAACAGCAGAAAACGACAAGCGGCACTTCGGCATCTTGTTAATAGGTTAGTTCCAGAAAATGCACGAATATGACATAAAGTGTGCATAAAACATGTAGATAACATCAATAATGTGGCATGGAACATAAGAAATTATCGATACGTCGGAGACGTATCAATCGTTACTAGAAAAGGTCTTAGCATAGCATCTATTAACTAAAAAGGCTCTACCTCACACCAAGATATAATCCACAAGGGTAATGGTAGATAATGAATTTTGGAAACCATCAGAAGGGGTCTGGTGCCAAAGTTCATTAAAAAACATTTTAAACAAAAATAACCCAAATTTCCTAGGGGTAAAATAAGCTTATATCCCCAATTACTTAGTCAAAAAGTCTCAGTACCAAACCAGTGGGAAACTTGTATACCTAGTGGTAGGTATGTTTTGTGAGAGTTCAACCAAGTTGGTCTCATGGCAAAAAGATTTATAAAATAATTTTAAATTTTATAAGGGCATAAAACCTAGGAATAGCTTATTTAGCTCACAAAACACTATCCAACTTCAGCAAGAAAAACTTATACCTATGTATAGCTATTCAAATAAGGATCCTCACAAAATTAGATTCACTAATTTGGAAGCCATAAAATAATTTCTAGACTTGTTATACTAAAAAAGGGCTCTGTTTTGTTTCACAATTTCCTATAAATAAACTATATCTCAAAAAACTATGCCCTCTGGCACACTGAAAGCCTGAGGAGATACTAATCAAAGGGAGTTGGTTTTGATTTAAAACAATTTTATTTTTCAGAATAGAAATCACACAAAACCCTACTGGTTAGACCTATTTTTATAGACTACTCAAAAACCAGGAAACTCCATCACCCCATCTAGGGGATTACGACAAGGTGACCCATTATCACCTTATTTATTTCTCTTTATTGTTGATGGTCTCTCGAATATTCTCCAGAAATTTTCAATGGAAGGGAGAATTCAGCCGATCAAAGTGTGTAGACGGGCACTGATACGTCTCCAACGTATCGATAATTTCTTATGTTCCATGCTTGTTTTATGACAATACCTACATGTTTTTTTCACACTTTATAACGTTTTGATGTATTTTCGGGAACTAACCTATTAACGAGATGCCGAAGTGCCAGTTCGTGTTTTCTGCTGTTTTTGGTTTCAGAAATCCTAGTAAGGAAATATTCTCGGAATTGGACGAAATCAACGCCCAGCATCTTATAATTCCACGAAGCTTCCAGAACACCGGAGAGGCACCAGAGGGGAGCCCTGGGGGCCCCACACGTGTGGGCGGCGCGGCCCAGGGGGGGCGCGCCCCCCTGTTGTCTGGCCGCCTCGTCAGCCTCCGACTCCGACTCTTCGCCTATAAAAGCCTTCCTGACCTAAAAACTTCGGACGAAAAAGCCACGGTACGAGAAACCTTCCAGAGCTGCCGCCATCGCAAAGCCAAGATCTGGGGGACATAAGTCTCTGTTCCGGCACGCCGCCGGGACGGGGAAGTGCCCCCGGAAGGCATCTCCATCGACACCACCGCCATCTTCATCACCGCTGCTATCTCCCATGAGGAGGGAGTAGTTCTCCCCCGAGGCTAAGGGCTGTACCGGTAGCTATGTGGTTAATCTCTCTCCCATGTACTTCAATACAATGATCTCATGAGCTGCCTTACATGATTGAGATTCATATGAGCTTTGTATCACTATTAATCTATGTGCTACTCTAGTGATGTTATTAAAGTACTCTATTCCTCCTCCATGATGTAATGGTGACAGTGTGTGCATCATGTAGTACTTAGCGTAGTTTATGATTGTGATCTCTTGTAGATTATGGAGTTAACTATTACTATGATGGTACTGATGTGATCTATTCCTCCTTTCATAGTTTGTCGGTGACAGTGTGCATGCTATGTTAGTACTTGGTATAATTGCGTTGGTCTATCATGCACTCTAAGGTTATTTAAATATGAACATTGACTGTTGTGGAGCTTGTTAACTCCGGCATTGAGGTGCTCTTGTAGCCCTACACAATGAATGGAGTTTGTCATCCAACAAGAGAGTGTAGAGAAAGTAGCATTTATTTATTCAGTTATGTGATCAATGTTGAGAGTGTCCACTAGTGAAAGTATGATCCCTAGGCCTTGTTTCCAAATACTGCAATCATCGCTTATTTACTGTTCTACTGCATCTTTACTTCCTGCAATATTACCACCATCAACTGCACGCCAGCAAGTTATTTTCTGGCGCCGTTACTACTGCTCATATTCATTCATATCACTTGCATTTCACTATCTCTTCGCCAAACTAGTGCACCTATACATCTGACAAGTGTATTAGGTGTGTTGGGGACACAAGAGACTTCTTGTATCGTGATTGCAGGGTTGCTTGAGAGGGATATCTTTGACCTCTTCCTCCCTGAGTTCGATAAACCTTGGGTGATCCACTTAAGGGAAAACTTGCTGCTGTTCTACAAACCTTTGCTCTTGGAGGCCCAACACTGTCTACGGGAAAAGAAGCCAACAGTAGACAGCAAGCTATTTTCTGGCGCCGTTGCCGGGGAACGAAAAGCTACACCACAGAGATTTCCTCCCACATCAACCACGCGCCAGTTGTAGACAGTCAGGCACCTGGTGTTTCACACCTTTTATTTGCTGATGATAGCTTGCTATTCTTCAAAGCCACTCTTGATCAACCAAGGGCCGTTAAGGAGGTTCTGCATATATATGCAAAGTGTACGGGGCAATTAATTAATGCTTCAAAATGCTCCATGTTGTTTAGTGAGTTTTGTCCAGAAGATACACGGAAGAGTATTAAGGAGGAATTGAAAGTGGATCAAAGCCACTTTGAGGAGAAGTATCTAGGACTGCCGACCCCAGAAGGGCGTATGAAAGCTGAAAAGTTTCAGCCAATTAAGGAGAGGTTTTCTAAGAGACTCACGGATTGGTTAGAGAAATATATGTCAACAGGAGCTAAGGATGTTCTGATTAAAAGTGTCGCACAAGCAATACCCACTTACGTGATGGGGGTGTTTAAGATGTCGGCACAATTTTGTGAGGACTATATGAAGATGGTTCGTGATTTTTGGTGGGGAGATGAAAGAAACAGAAGGAAAACCCACTGGTTAGCTTGGGAGAAACTCACATGTCCCAAGACATATGGTGGTTTAGGATTCAGGGATATGAAATGCTTTAATCAAGCTCTGCTAGCGCAACAAGCATGTAGATTAATCATGTTCCCAGAGAGCTTGTGTGCACGGGTTTTGAAAGCGAAATACTATCCTAATGGGGATCTACTAGACACAGCCTTTCCTAAGGATTCATCAACACCATGGAAAGGAATTGTGTATGGCCTAGAACTCCTGAAGAAGGGTATGATTTGGCGAATAGGAAATGGAGAGGCAGTAAAGATCTGGAGACACCAATGGCTTCCACGTGATTCAAAAGTTAGGACCATTAGCAAAAGGAAATGGAATAGATTGACATATGTGAAGGAATTGATGATAGAGGGGGAGAAACAGTGGGATGAACCACGTGTTCGGCATTTGCTGCACCCTGAAGATGCTGAAGCGGTACTGAAAATTCGAATCCCCCAGAGAGAGATGGACGACTTCCCTGCATGGTATCTAGAGAACAACGGCTTACTCTCAGTGAGAAGTGCGTACAAGTTTGCATGGTCTCTCTCAGATGTGGACGTGCGAGCTGTGTCATCGAGTCACGCACCTGATGGAGAGAGGAAAATCTGGAAAGCTCTATGGAAAATAGAAGTTCAGCCGAAGATCAAGATATTTGGGGTTTGTCCCGTGTGCGGACATGAAATTGAGGACAGTCACCATGCTGTTATCCGATGCACTAAAGCAAGGGCACTTAGATATGCAATGAGGAAGGTATGGTCATTACCAGATGAAAGTATGTTCGAGTATACAGGACAGAACTGGTTGTTAGTGCTGATGAATACGATTCCAAGCGGCATACGCGCAAACGTCCTGATGCTTTTATGGAGATGCTGGCACCTCCGTAACAATGCAGTTCATGAAAATGGCAATGCGACAATCGCAGACTCAGTCTCCTACCTGTCAAATTATGGTGCATCTTTGGCAGCACCTAGTTTAAGCCATAAAGATAAAGGGAAGGGACTATTGTATGCGTGCCCGGCACCCCCTAGCGTTGAGGCATGGGTGATGACAGTAGCGAAGCAATGGATTCCGCCTCCTGAGTATTGGGCAAAGGTTAACGTCGATGCGGCTTTTAATCAGGAAACGGGTGACTCGAGTGTTGGAGTAATTGTAAGAGACTGCAGGGGCCTGGTTCTCTACGCGGCTGCACGACCTATTCCAAGATGTGTGTCAGCGGTAGAAGCTGAGGCCCTGGCGTGCCTACACGGTGCAAAGGCGGCTCTAGAGAAAGTACACATGCCAATAATCTTAGAGGCTGACAATGCGGAAGTTGTCACGGCTCTTCAGCGACAAGTATCGAACCGTGCGAGTTGGTCTCCGGTGATGGCGGAGATAAGGGGTACGTTTGAATGTATCCAGCAGGTGCAAGTGTACAAAGTAGAGAGTGTTTGTAATAGGGCGGCTCATGATTTAGCTAAACTGGCAATGAGTTCGAGAGTTGATTCGGAGTGGATCCTCCATACTCCTCCGATGATTTCTGAACCGTTACGTCAAGAATGTAATTCCCTGTTTCGACAATTAATAAAACTCTCTTTCCCCTAAAAAAAACCAGGAAACTCCTGCAAGTGAGGCTTATACCAAAATAAATCCACTTGGATCTACTTTACAAAAAAATTGTGTTGGCTCCCAAAAAGCTTCTAAAACTTTAAATATTGAATTTATAATGCTACTGCATATTTTCGAAACATTGATTACAGTGAGATACATGAGACAGATATGTGGTGGTTCTTGGTCTGAGGTGTTTGAAAATTATCGGGGGGACACTACAAAATTGAAATCACTTGATTTGGAGCAATACGCGATTTTTGGTGAATTAAAAGCTACCGGATTCAATCAGACAGGAATTATACAGAGAATGACAGAAACATGAAAAAGGGGGAAAAGGGCCGGGCGGCACCGTGCAGCGCTGGACCCAGCTGGGCTGCCAGTGGCCATGCACACAAACAAGCTGGATGGAAGAAGTCAAACAGTAGTTCGCGTTGCATCTTTACTATTATATTAGAGTTGGTCGTAGGTCATACAACGCGTTTGGTGAAGGAGATTGAGATCATCCGGACCGTTTAATCTACATCCAACAGCACCGTTAGTCGATCTAATGTTTGGCTTAATAATTATGTACATGTGCCACCGATAAGTGAAAATACCGCTTCGGCAAACCCAAAAAAAGGAAGCAACGACCCGACCTCCCCCCATCGAACCCTAGCATAGGGATAGGGTCCCGCCGCCGCCGTCACATTTCTCCCCCGCCCAGCCGCTCGAGTGTTGTCCGCGCCGCAAGAGGAGTGGACTGCGAGCGCGCTTGTTATGTCATCCCCACGCGCCCCACGCAGCTGACCCCCGCCGCCGCCTCCCACGCAGAACGCCGCCGCCGAGCTCCCACGTACACCGTCGCCGCCGGCCAGCGCTCTGCCCCGCCCTCTGTCGAGCTCGCTCGGCCCTCTGCCACCTCACCCCTCCCCCCGCCTGCTCCGGCCCGGCCCTCCTCGCGCGCCCGCACGCTCGCGGCCGGCCCGCCATTGCCGCCCCTGCCCTCCACCGCCGCCCCCAGGCCTCGAGCCGCCGCGTTGTTTGCTCCCTCCCGCTTGCCCCCCCCCCCCCCCTCCCCACGACCAGCTCGACGGCATGGCTGAGCACCACCGCCGGGTCGTCCCACGGTAGGCGCGGGCGGCCCGCTGCCTGGCCGACCACCTCCAGCCCGATCCCATCCTACAGCCCGAGCGGATGAGGTGAGATATTGTCTTCCCTTCGTTCTCCTTTTCCTATTTTTTTTTAATAATCATCATGAACCCCTGGAAACACATATGTTGGGTGGTGCTTTAGTGTGGTGGACTGCATCTCATGAACATTTATTCTTTTTTTCTTCTACTCTTCTAGCACAGTTTGTATTCTCAGATTATTGCTTTCTGCTAATATATGCCATCATATTTGATATTGGACAGGAGATAGGTTTTCTCTTCTAAATTGTGATGAATGACTACCAAATTTCCTGCTGTTTCCGATATGGTGATTTAATTGATGAATCCGTAGCTTCAGCAGAATGCAACAGAGCAACCATGGGTGGTGTAGGCGCGCACTGTTTCTTGATGCCATTGATTGGCCAAGGTGCTAAACAACCTTCCTTTCCGTTTTCTGTGCATCAGGTTTGGTGCTTCCGACTGGTCAAGTGCATTGATTTTCCTTTCTAATACCCCTTAAGTTGGCTTACACATATGCATGTGCTAGCGATGTTATGCATAAATGGTCAGCTGCTTGTGTTCATAGTATAAACATTGTACATAGTATTGTGTTCAAATGACCATATATGGTACCAAGTAAAGCATTTCTACTTTTTAATTACCTTATCTTTCTTCTCCATGAAGCTCAAATAAATCGTTCCATCGATCAAGTCCAATTGGATATCGCCATCCACCATAACCATCATACACGCAACCCAAACCTGACTTGACACTCTATCGATCAAGTCCAATTAGATATCGCATATAAAACATGTCACATGTGTCGCAAGAGAACAACATTGTCACTGCATCCATGTTTTAGCATAGTTCTTATGTTCTCTTCAGATCGCTTGTTTTGATATACACGAAGCGTGGGGGGCTCCCTTTGACTCTTAATTATTGGAAGTAAACTTGACTGGTTGGGACGCACAATCCTGTCCAAGAATAACTTAGTTATCTTGAAGAACTCACTCTAAACTTTATGTGTTTCTGTAGGTGAATCTATCTTCCCCATCTGAAGAGGGCTGCATATGTAAATGGTGTGTGTTAAAAAAAGATTAAATTTTCAGTAGTGAGTATATTAATCAACTTTTGTGTTATGTTACATGGTTGCATACTTTTGTGTACTTTTTGGTTGGGGAATCATGTACGTTATTTTATGTTTAAGATGTTGTACTGTAATTTCTATTGCTCACCTCCCAGACTTCTTATAGGTTGTTGGAGCTGTTATGGATACTGTGTGTTTTACTGCTACATAAGCTTAATTTTTCATATATGTTTGTCTTTTAATACATGTTACATTTTCCAGACAGAGGAAGTAGAAATACACATATCATCATTCAACGATGCAGGCCAACGCCCCAACGTACCCAGCTCGGTCGTCGTCGATGCCCCTCACCTCCATAGTGGACGCCGACCGTCCTAGCGCTGGCCGCTGCCGCCTACCGTACCCAGCTCGCCCTGCCTCCAAGTCGCCGGCCTCCATGACGCTGTGTTCCCGGATGCCATGTTCCAGGAAGAAGATTCCCTTCCCGCAGCGAGGACGCGGGCGCCCCTCACCCAGCTCGACGGCGTACTTCTCCTCCAAGGCGGTGGGCTACCATCTCTGCAGACAGAAGGTACCTCAAGTGCATATTCTGAACCTACCATCTCTGCATATCGTTGTGCACATTTTCAAATTTAAACCACAATTATGCATACGGAAGGTATAGATGTGAGAATTGGAAACTGACACATCAGGAAATGCATGATTTCTAGGGCATAATCGTTCTGGGATTACTTGTTACTCCAATTACATGATAATGTTAGCACGTTCGATATTTACTGTTTTTCTGTCAATTTGATGCATAGTTGTTGGCTTCTATCTGTTTCTAGGCAGCGTTCGATGAGCTCATATGAAGTTCCAGCCATCAAAACAAGTTTCATAAACCAGCTATCAAAACAAATTCAGTGAATTTCTGTGCACGCATATCATCTTCAACAATTTGTTTCCTTTTGGTCTGTTTGTGCTTCGCCATATTATCCACATCGGATGAAGCCCGGTGATCAGGGGGGTACGTGAGCACCCCCTAGCTGCTCAACACGTGTCTAACACCATCTATTAATCCGTTAGACATGTTTGGCTGTTGTCGTTTCTATCCGACGCAGAGTAGAGAAAAATGATTATTCATGTCCCATCCGTGCTTTATCCCTTCCACCACTCATTATCTCTCTGGCTGGAGTAGTAGTGCCGTGCGGAGAGGCCGACGAGCACGCAGCTCGGGCACAACATCTCCACAACATCTCCCGCGCGCATGGTGGCTGCCGCCCGCGCCTCTCGGAGCCCTAATCCCATATCTCTCCTCCTACTATTTTTCTCTACTGAGCCGGAGATGGAGCAAGTTCCTGCCAAGGTCAACGGCCGAAAGAGCAGAGGCAAGGTGGTTCAGGGGCATGGCCGGCGCCGCCCTCGAGGAGGAAGGCCGTCCGGCCGCGCCGGAGGAAGGAGATCCTCGCCGGCAGCGGTTGCAGGCGGCGCTGAATACCTGCGTCGCGGGGTGGGAAACGATGGCACAACGGCCGCTGACCCTCCTCTCCTGCTCTACATGCGGTGCGGGGTGGGGATGAAAAGAGCTCGTGGTCGACGCCCATCTCCGTTCCTCGGGGGCGGACTTGATCCCTTGCCGCCGCCCTTCCTTCCAAATCGCCGCCCTTCGCCGCGGCGGCGGCGCGGCGCTCGGCCTCCCCCGATGCGTACTCAGCGGCAACGACGGTGGCAGCAAAGGCGGCGGCTTCGTCGGAAGCCTCCTCCTCTCGCTCGTTGGTTGGGCTGCGGTGGTGTCCTCGCACCCCGACCGCCCGGCCGCCGCTCGCCACCGCCACGCACGCATCGGGGGAGGGAGCCGCCACTGCTCACGCATCGGGGAGGGCGCCGCCACTGCTCACGCATCGGGGAGGGCGCCGCCGCTGGCCGCCACCAACCACAAGCAGATGGTGGTGCACGTGATGAGGCGATTAACCTGGCAATGAGGAAGAAAGTAGTGGTGCGCATCCTGCCCCGGCGCTGGACCTCGCCGGAGCTCCCAGCCATCCGCTCGCCGACGCCGGAGATCCGGTCGAGAAGCTCCAATAGGCCACCTCGTCAAGCCCCGCATCAGCTCGAACTCGTCCCCCTCCTTTTCTTTCGCTTTGCACTGTCGACATTTGCAGCTCGCCAGGCCCGCGTCGAAGAAAAGTAGATTCCAAGCTGAAAAGTTGACTTCACGCCATGTTCTCACCGTGAACATCTCTGTGCTTTGCCCACATCTCAAAGCAAATCGGACGATAAACAGTGCGTGCGCACGTACCCATCTGAACACCAAATTCACTCTCTTATCCACATACATGCGTTGCACTCTTAAAATGCTTTTACATCACTTGCGGTAGTTGATTTATGGCATATATAATAGTGTGCAATTATAGATGTACACAAGATCAGTGAAGTACGCTATCCCAAGCATTCATAGCTGTCAGTGTGTAGTCCTTGCCATCGGTGGTTGACATGAAAATCACATAGAGCAACATGTTTTAAACCTGCTGGGAGACCTTTAAGTTTATGGAAAAACTGTATGTGCAGTAACTTAAGACTACAGAACAGTAGACGACTCTCTCCGAAACTTAAAAACCAGTCTTCCAGTTGTTTCACCTGACTGTCTTTCTTAAACAAATTTATAATCATGCGAACCTGCATGTTACATATAATCATATATATAATTTCAAATTCTAGAGAAATTTATAACTAAAATTATACACAGACATTATATATAATGCATCAACTGAAGATGAATTTTGTTGCACTTGCAGACTTTAGTTAAGTATAAGGAACCGTTGCTTCTCTAACAATGCAAACAACATGGGCCGAGCTTATCCGAAAAGAACACAAGCTGCAAGAGCAAAGTACAAACTTTGCAAGAGCAAGCTTGAGGATAGAAGCATCTATTTTTACTTGACCCATGCAGAATCATCTGTGACATTTCACTTACTAAATTAAAAAGTCAGGGAGTGCTATCACAAATGAATCGTTCGCCATCTCCTATCAAAAAACCACAAAATGGAACCATCACAGTTAATTTTCAAGACACCTGGATCTTCTTTATGTGGAGCTTGCCATGGAGCGCTTGACATCTTCTTTCCATCCGAAGACACCTTGTATCCAATCGTTAGTATCCAGCATGAAAAACCAGCAGCTCAGGGTCTCTGATTTGCATTTTATTCCTTTTTCTGTTTTCATAGCTATTTGGATAACAAGACAATTGTTTTTACTATGTGCATGTATGCAGAATCATTGGAGGCTCTGTGTTTTCTTGGTAATACTGACACTGTGGTTGATGTAATGCCTAGCTTGCTAGATGTTCTCCGGTCATGCAGCCATTCAGGAGAAGCAAAACGGTGGAGACTGGAGACTGACGTCATCAACATCGGTATGAAAGCTTACATATATTGATGAAGGTATACATGAACCAAATCTGAACTGATCCTTCTGTTTACACGAGCTGTGTATGTACAGTAGTAGAATTTTTGCTCACTTATTCATATAGCTATCGATATAAGTATGCTGTTGAAGCTTGCTGGGAACAAAACGTTTTTTGGAATAATAAGAATGGCATTCTTCACCGATGAGATATTTAACCTTTTTTTTGTTGAAGCTCCTATCTCCATCACTGTAAATAGGTCTAGACAATGGTGTACAGTTAATGATGGGTACCTATTATAAGAAATATATATACACTTTACCTATTTGTAAGAAAGCTGGTAACGTGTTATTCATTTACTATATGAGAGGCGATCCATATAAATAGTAGGGCAATGAAAATTATTTATGTTTTTCTTCATGAAAAAATGCTATCTTCATGTTTTCAGTAACAATTTGTTTGGTATACAATGGCGTATATCTCAATAGGAAGCCAAGAAAGTGGAAACTTCTACCGGAGTATCTTATTCTCACATGACAACTGAATACTTTTATTTATTGAACCCCAATTGGGATATTTAGTAGCACTGATGGTCAGATTTATAGCTCAAATATATTGTGTATATTCTCAAGCTGTAGAATTAGGTATTTATGGGTGTATAAAATAACTCAGAATGCTATGCCCTGAGTGTGTCATGATGGATCTTGCAAAGGTTTGGTAATTTGCTTAGGTTTTAAACTAGGTTTAGTGTTTTTCATTGATCCATAGATGTACGATTCGGCAAAATAAAATCTGTGTTATGTTAACTTAGAACATAGTACCTCGCTTAACTTTCATATTCCTCAGCAGATCACTATTCAGTAGTTGGTTTTGATGTTTCAAACTTTCAATGCTAAAATATAATTATTGTGTTCGCCAATAGAAAAAGATAATGACTTTCTGGAGGGTAAATTTTAATAGGTTACAGTAGACTTGTGGAAGATAAAAACTCAGATATATTTTATAAAACACCCCACGATATTTATTGTTTACTTCGATTGTGAAAATGACAGGAATATATGGTACAAGTCTCGGAATGTGGTGAAGCACTTCTTATGCATCATAACATGTTGTTTCAGAGAGATTTGATGTGGTACGTATTAGAACACCATTTTGACCCTCTTAAGCTCAGTCGTCCCATTTTAAATCATATTCTTGCATTAAAATACACATTACCCTTCCATGCTGTAATTAGATGAATTCGGCCCCTTTGTTTTTTTTCTTTGAGCTTAATTTTTCTTCTGCATGATTTCCGCTCATTTTACCGGTAGATTTGTTAATTAATGGTAGATATATATGTTGTCGCATCTGTTGTGTTTCCTCCTTGCTTACTTCTGATTTTATATAGAAACTTGACATGGTCAATTATTGTTATAAATACAATTTCTGAATGTGACGGGAAGATCCATCAAAGTAACATGGACCATTTTCCTGTTTCTTCATTGTGTGCCTACCTAGGCTCACACTATATGCAATCTTGAATCAAGATTCAGTATCATGTGCCACCTTCACCTACTTAGAAAATAATAGCAGGTGGTGGACAACATGAAGAGGCGTGACGAAATGAATGACAGTAAGAAGGATGGCGTGCTACTGGACGCGTTCTTCATAATCGTGCATCTCGACCTTGTCTGATGCTTTCCGTCCTGTTGTGTTTGATGCAGGTTTTTTCTCATATTATTGCTCCAGTAATTAAATTTGTTTGGTAGAAACTTCACAAGTAACATTGTAGACATTATCCTTTTCTCGTCTTTGATTGAGTAACTATGAATATAAACATTCTATGTACACATGTTATTAAAATGCTGGAATATTCATGTGCATTATGCTTACTTGTGTGGTGAGGTACAAAACTTGGGGGTCCGTAGCAACGCACGGGCATTCAACTAGTATATATACAGTGGCAATTCAAAGCAGACTAAAAGAAAAACTTTAATTTACATCGATCAGAACATACAAGGCACTGCAGATTTGGCCAAACATAGCCGGCCCGGAGCTGCGCCACTAATTATACTCCCTCCGTCTTAAAAAATGAGTTGCTCACTTTTTCTTCGAACGTATCTATAACTAAAATATATCTATATGCATCTGAATCTAGATAAATTTGAGCAGCTTTTTAACAACGGAGGGAGTATTTCCTCTTCGTGATCTGCAGCAGCATCGCCCTCAGTAGCGCCGCGCCTTGATGCCTCGCGCGGCATCCAGCGTGATCGGCGATGTTAAGACAGAGACCTGGAGCACAAATAAGCTGTACGGCGTGCTGTCCATGGTCTTGAAGAAAGAGGCACCCTGCGCCACGCTCTCGGTGATGCTTGAAAAGGAACCGGTTTCGTTAGAAATGACTTTTCCTGGTTACTATGACAGTGACCAGTGTCTCTTTACTGTCTAGCTCTTTTCATCACGGTCGGGCAATTCCCGGCCCGAGCTTTTACTGCGTGCACAACAATTTATTCCGGTACCTAAAACTTCGTCTTGATACGGCCGGTTTCGTGCGTGGAAAATGATCACCTCAAGCCATCATTTCGGAATTCGACAATTGTGAGCTTGTTCGTGGGTTGTCACGTATTGTAGGCCGGAGAGAGATGAGTGTGTGTGCGTGTTAATAAAACGGCTAGAGAATTTTGAATTCGGAAATGAATGATCTGCTTGTTGTAGAATGCTTCCCGGGAGAAATCGGTACACACGGACGTGTGGCCTGCTTGTCGGGCTACAAACTTGGATCGGTACAGCGGCGGGTGAGACCACGAGACAACGACGATGATCTCATCAGCCGAGACGGTTTCTGCACATGGTGCTTAACAATTACTTTCTTCGATTTCTTTTAGTTAACTTAAATTTAGTACAATTTTATATATAATCGAGTTAATTAAAAGAGATTGGAGGGAGTACATTTCATTCTCTGACCATCTTACACCAAGACCAAGTAAACCGTCCTACAATTTATTTGCTCTTCTAGAAGCCAAACATGGCGCGACCAATCACACGAGTAGTGAGTACATGCAAGGTTGTGTGTATAAGTGATTCCTGATTCCACGGGTGAACTTACTGGATGAAGGCCCAATCAGCGAAAAGTTTGCATCTTTAGCCTAGTTATAGTGGTTAGTATCATACAGCAGCATGATATTACTGAATGATATTGTCTCTATAATGCATGGTGTCAATACTTTTATAGTCTTGCTAAATTTATTTATTTGTATAATGTTAATGCTTAATACAAAATAATGTACAAGATCTATTTGACATTAATTATTCTTGTTCTATGTACAATGATACGGTAACTACCTATAATAGCACTAGCATCACTCTTATCATAAATTACAGTGACACATAAGTTTTACATGTATGTAGAACCCCCACTAAACAGGATGTGGTCAAAATAGTGGCGCGGGAGCAGTTACACCGCCATACTCACGTGTTGTGCTTAGCTGACGTACATAGTGGGCAAAGTGTATTGTGTATGCACAAGTGAAAGAGCAAGCTCTATCTTTATGTTTTGTGTGTTTGCTAACAACACATGAATGAATTTTACCGTGTGTGCTCAAGTGTGTAGGATTCAATTAATTTCAGCACTACGGATGATAACCCACATTTTTCTATAGTTTCATTATCTAGTCATCTGGTTTATTTACTATATGTTTGATCTCTGGTAATGGTGGATGCATAAGATGGACATATATTAAATTTACGACAAACGATAAAATGTAGCAGAAAGTGTATCCGGAAGGTGTGCGATCCATCTTCTCTATTATCTTTAATTACCCACCTCCAGTCAGTTAAGTGCATGTATAAGATGAGGATACCATTCATCAAACGTTATTGAG
Organism: Lolium rigidum; assembly: GCF_022539505.1. Lineage (NCBI taxonomy): Eukaryota > Viridiplantae > Streptophyta > Magnoliopsida > Poales > Poaceae > Lolium > Lolium rigidum. Next base: position 13,428,489 of record NC_061509.1, on the reverse strand, counting down.
CTTGATTCCCATGTGATAAGACAGAATCATTTTTTACTCCTTCAAATTGCATTAGAAAGAGAATTACACTTTTTGTGGATAAAAGTTGAATGTAAAGGTTCACTTATTTGTGGATGGAGAGTAGCTAGCACATCTCCAGCTTGTGATCTCTATGTGTTTTTGGTTGAGTGCCACTCATAGGATACCATGAAAATAATATTTAACAAATCTCCAATGCAAAAACTACATCAAGCGAGGATAGTAATCAAGATATTAAAAAAACTCAATATAATATAGATAGTGACATAGTGTTTTGGCTCATATGATGACCGATTTCCTTATCGTACCCCCTCCTCCTCCTTTAAATTGGTTTCTTTAGTGTATCGAAAAACTTTTGTGCTCGGACTTGGATGGCCTTATGTATGGGTATATACTATATTCAGAATACAATACTTACCATGGTTTAATTTATTTGATCGTTTTTGTTTCAGCTGAGCCCCCTCTCCGTTCATACGACACCAGTGAGTGATGAATAAAGTTCTTGTTACCTGCATTTAGAAGAAGATATTGCTCTTTTATTCATCGACTATGGATTGGGATATACAATACGTAGAGTTTACAAGCCAAAGATTGTGTAAATCTCATGAGTGAGTAATCTACATGCAAGGTCATTTTGCTTAATTAAATGCTTTCTTGTATGACATGCGTCCTAGTTGGAAAAAGGCACAATCAACAAAATGCTAGGAAATTCGGTCAAAACCAAAATGTAGGGGTGGTGATTGCCATACTAAATAGCACAAACCCACCATGCTCATACAATGGAGCTATGTTATCTGGTTTTCTTTGTTATTTTTGTATCTTGGATGATGGAAATCAGATAATTGGTGTTATTTGTAATGGGACTTTTGTCGTGTGATTGACTCATTTTGTAGCCTGGTAGTAAAATGAAATAATCATCCCTTTATTCCTTCGGGTAATATTTTTGCGTTGTTATACTCATAATGATTTATGTTGGAAATATTTAATTATCTAGTACAATTTCACAATGGATATATAGTCCACCCTATAGGGTCCAACTCCACTGAACTCCAAACTTGATCAACAATGATTGTATACAATATTTGCGAACTACTGGGAACCCAGCAGTTGTATGCTTACTGTACCCAAGGATGTGTCCCAAGATATGATCACAATCAACTCAGGCATATATACATGAACCCTGAACCCTAGATTCTCCACACCATTTTATATTTCTCTTGACAACAAATTTTACCAATGCGGCAACATATATGTTCCCTAGTGCCTCCCATTCCTAACATCATTTGAACATATCCAACTTCTAGTATCGTCTGGAATATCGACCATTCTTGCTAGTTATAAGGGCAACTAATTCAAGGAAATCATCTAATATATATGTAGGAGGATGCATTTAAACAAACTACATGCACACACAAGTGAAAATGTTAAGATAAGGCTAGAGGCGGTAGTTCTTTATAAGATCGGGTCATGCTTGGACATGGATAGGATTGTAGGTGTCATAATTAGCAATCATTGCACCAACAATCAACATCGATGTAAGATCATACCTTATAGTTCTAGTCGTCCACCCTAAATCCAAACAAAAGTTTATTTGGTAATAGTTTATTTTATAAATTCGTAAGGATTTGGTTCATAATTCATTCCAAAGAAACCACCTAAAAAAAATTGTACTCTTGAAGGCAATTTCTTAAAGCATATGTAATTAGACCCGCTAAACACTAGCAATACTCCTCGCTATACAAAACACTCTATAAAAGCTTTGAGTATTAGAGAAAAAATTAGAATTAGGCTGTAACACATCATGGAGAGCCTAACTGTTTTGGAACCTACAAAATGGAGCGAGGTCTAGTTTAGTGTGCAAATATATGTGCCCAGTTGTCGTGTCCCGCCAAGCAGAGGTAGAAGGCACAAGTTGGATCCTTAGGAAGGCCAAGTACTAGTGGGTTACTATCCATTTTCCTTTTCAAATAAGAGAGTATTGGAATCCGATCTTGAGTAGTTTGTGACCTAGGCTAATGCACTGCCACATGATACCTAGTTTTAGAGGGAAGCATAATCTAATGCCCGTCTATGAGTATGAGTGTGCCTAACATCATCATCCTCTTTTATTACTACATTAGAGCATTCCCTTTTATGTTGCTAAATCCAAATCGGCTCACGGGTGCATACTCGTTAAGTGGAAATACATTTTGAAGTGCCAATTTTTTTTTTGCATGTATATCTAGATATTCTATGTTCACCCGCAAGTTTTCGGGGAAAAAAAATATTTTTTGTGTCTTGTGTAAAAAAGATTAATTTTGATGCTCCAACACAACTATGTATAGGATATTTTTTTGTCTTTTTACATGCCACATAAAATATTGTTTTCCCACAAAAACTTGTGTATGAACATAGAATGCCAGGATTTACACCAAAAAAATTATTTCAACATTTTTTGTCATTTTAGAATTTATTTTTTAATTATTTTGTATAATAGGTTCATATGCACCTATGAGCCAAAACTCCAACTCCTTTATGTTCCTCTTCTTTACTTTTATGCTTGTAAATGAATACTTCTATTTGTATATCTAGTTTACCTAAAACACAAACTTACGAGTTCAAGGTATCTTTTGAGACATATATTACACTAATATGTGGGAAGTGTAGTATTTGCATGTAAGAAAAACGACCCACTTTTCTTGGCAAGTGGCATCAAAATCATGTGGATCATCACCCCACCATCCTCTACTTCGGTACCCCTTCCCTGTCTCCGGTGTCTTAATCAAGCACCTTCCATCTCATCAAGACCTTGGTGACCACTTGGAGCTGGGAAAATGCTTCCTCCAATACTCATTTAGGCATTCTCAGTTAGAGATTTGAGTCATGCCATGAGCTAATTTAAGAAGATATCATATTAGTATCTACAAGGGAATTGTTCCTTGGTGCCTCCCATTTCCAGCATGTTGTGCATGTTCAACTACTCCTAGTTCACATTGTTGATGGGTATGTATAAAGTGTAAGCACAAGACTGGGAAGGAAGTGGGAGTATCTCCTTTATGATAAATTTTATGGTCATGTTTAAAGAAGAGTACATGTTGGTGGGTACATTAAATAATATCAACCCTAAAATACATCCATGTTTTGTAGTAAAAAGATCACTCTCAAGTCTTCATGGCCATGCATACACTTCTATAAAGTCAGAGCATGTGGATGCTTGCTCCAATTCAGTGTACTCTACGCCTAGTGAAAGCACACGAGATACATCTCCAGAATGAAATAAATAAAGCAAGAAAATTTAGTTGTTGCTGCCTGGTTCACACAACTATGTGATATGTGTTAGTGTGTTTGGGTGTTGTGTGTGTCTACTTGTATGCTTGAAAATTAATGACCATGTTTTAGTCCAACATGTAGCTAATAGAATTAGACTTGTTCACATCCCTTATTGTAAGCTTCTTACTGACATGCTCCATCACCAACATTGTCACCACATAATAAAATCATTACATAGCCCCATCCACAAGAAATCATATACCTAATAATAAAGGAGCAAAGGTTTCTGCTAAAAATTTCGTCCAACTATTTTTAGGACAGTTATATACCCTCCCGTCAAACCACATAAGGGCGTGTTCAATAGTTTAGACAGCCATCGACTGTAGCATTCCTCCACGTCACCTATAGACGATTCTGTAGACAGCTTGTGCAGTGGGACTGTATTTTCAGGAGTCTGTAAAAGCAACTAACAATCGAGTTCGTGGAGCACTGCAGAGAAGTTGTAAACTACGAATATCGACAGCCTATGGTACAATGGGGAAACAACCGTGGATAGGGAGCGCTTTTTACGCGTATCGATCGTCTGTCGAGTTCCAGACGACCCGAGTCTCTCTCCTCGTTTTCCCACCTCCACCTCAGCCGAAATCTTACGTGGATGCTCTTATAGACAGCTGACGCTGGATCATTGTACATGCCCTAAGGGCATGTACATTTGTTCCGTCGCCGGGTGTCTGTAAAATTAGTGCACGTCACCTAAAGACAGACTAGCAGACAGCGTATACAATGGAGAGTCTATAACAAACCAAAATTTACGGGAAACATGGGCTTAATTTTCCTAAGGAACAAGATCCAACTGACGTAATGAACCCGTACAATGGGAAGGAGGCTGTCTGTAAGCTGCGTTTTTCGTGGCTGTAGAGTGTAGACCGACTGTAATTTTACAGACGGACCAGGCAGTTGGTGCTTTTCTCTCTCTCCCACGTCATCTAATTTCCTATGTGGACAGAGTTACAGACAGCTGATTAGATACCACTGTACATGCCCTAATACAACAGAATGCCACGGTACCGGTTCGTAATACCGATTCATATACCGAGCCACCAAACCCAGCCCCTTCCCTCTCCCCCGCCGCCTCTTTCGCACGACCCAATCAAGCTCCTCTCCCGTGCGCTTCAATCTCGAGGGAAACATCGTTCCCCGTTACGGTCGTCAGCATCGCGATGGAGGAGGGCTCTGCATGACCGTTCCCTCACCTCACCTGTCGGACCTGGGCTGGTATGCGCCGGATCTGGCGTCCACGTGTGGCTCGCGTCCGTCGTTCCTCTTGCATCCACTCGATTTGTTCAAATCGCCGCCGCGAGATCTGGACAAGCCATCACAACTCCGCCCGATCGTGAAGGGAATGGCGGAGAACAGCGTCTGGCAAAGGCAGTTGACTAGGATCTGCGCCGCGCCCCTGCCGGCACTAGACGACGACGAGGCGTCCCCGATCTAGACGCTGCTTTCCCAGAAGCAGTATGTGAAGTCCCTCATGGCCTCATGGCTCCGCCACATCTCGCGTGCAGACCTCTGTACAAGAAAACAACACATCAGTGTCCGTCTGCTCATTCCTTGCCAGCCTTTCTTGCAATCAGAAACAAGCGCCCATTGTACATGTTCTATGGTCTGGCTTAATCGTGCTCCTTCAGACTCAATCGCGGAATCGAATAAGTCGATGGCCTGGAGAGGAACTTGTGGCACGGCGGTGGCCAGTGACGACTGACAGTCGTTGGTTGGTTCCCCTGTTTTATTGTTGCTGGTTCAGATCACAAGACTTACTAAGTCACTCCCATAAAAGAAATTATTTGTTTGTGCATCTACCCATGGAACATTCTGGCGGAAGCAAAGCCTTGCCGCATCAAGTGCGCCTCTTCACTCTATATCGAGAACCATGAAGGCACCGTCGAACTGTGCTATACAGTTTCATGGTTGCCCGGATGTTATTGCCATCAGTGTTTGCTCATTCGTTATCTGATGTTACTGTGCAATTGCGTGTTGTCTTCGCGAAGGAGTGTCCCTGGGCGGTCTTGATCCCCTCCTTCATAGTACGTGATCTAGCAATTCCCCTTTCGCCTGCCTGCTAGCTAGCACCGCTGGGAGTAGCTGCTCTCTGAACTCTAGATTGCATTCACAGTGTTTGTGTTCTGGAATCATCTTGGTTTCCTATTCCTAGCAATTACACTGAAATTTTGATACTAATTCAGGTACAGTGAGAACAACCGCTGGTTTGATGAAGTTAAACTCAACTATAAATCATCTAGATTGTGAGCATTAGTTTTGTCTGAAGAAATATCCGTTGTGAGTAGTTTCAGAGTAGTTGATGCATGTGATCTATTTTAGATGGCCACACTTATTTCGTGCACAAGAGTTAACCGTCGGACTACCTCCATTTCAAAGAATAAGACGCACATGTATTTCAAGATGAACTTTGATCATAAAAATTGAGCAACAAATTCTTGATTATATTATATGTAATTATCACCGTTGGATTCGTATTGAAAAGCACTTTCTAATGATGCTAATTTCATATAAATAATCTTTATATATTTGAAGTAATTTTTGGTCAAACAAAAGCACGTAAAACGAGGACGCTTTATCCCTTGAAACGGAGGTAGTAATTTGTTTTTTCACGCTTGTGGCAACATTGATTTAAAAGAACATGCAGATTGGTCGGACTAGAATAGGGCTAAGGAGTTCATCCACACGTTTTGCTCGGCGACAATGGCAATAGAGTCTCGTGCAAGATATGATTTTCACCATAACTCGTTTAAAATTCATGTTATGTGATTTTCAATATTGGCGATGTACAAAAGACATGTCGATCAAGAACTCCATGCGTTCGATTGATGTAAGGATTTGAAAATACTGAAATGTTAGTTCATTTAATTTTGGGTTGCGCCCATTGCAACGCACGGGTTTTTTGCTAGTCATTATAAAAAATACTACACAACATTTATTGTTTATGTGTGGACCATCACTCGATCATGCAAATTAATACGTTGAGTATAGATGCACTTACATATACTTGTAGAAGTGTGCGCATTTTAAGCTAACTTGGCAACGTAGGTTCTACCCTATGATGTCAAGCGTCTTTCCGATATTGGGATCTATAAAAACGAAATCAAGAGTTTTTAAGTGGAATGGATTGCCAAAGTCAATAGTATCTGATAGAAACTTGGAGGTATTATATAGTTGAGAAAAAAATTAGTAAACCACAACATATGGCTTGACTTGATCAAGCACACATGCAGGTTGCTGCAGTGCAGCCTGTGTATAACATGTCGCTCATGTGTGTACTTTAACTCTAGCAGGCTTCCGGTTGTATTATTCATAACTGCCAATAGGGAAAGTAACTTCTTTGGTATGTTAGCTAAAGCCTTTCCAATTCCTTAATTTTGAAAGTTTACCCTAATTACAAAACACTCTTCTCAATATAGTGTAGGTCACGCGTTAGCAGAAGCATAGAGAATGTGATTAAAGTGAATCTGATGTTGCACAGTCTGTTAAAGAGAATACAATATGTCGAGACCCTTCTCTATAATAGTTTTAGATAACCAACTTACAAAATACAGTATTCGGGAATCAGCAAGTCAACTATTTTTTTCATAAATCATATTGAGTATCTCCTAAAAAAGACAAATTGAACCAGCAACTATTTGTGCTCAAACGTGTTGCATTGGCTAGGACTCTCCATATCAAACAAATATTTGAGGACTTAATTTTGGGTGGTGCATTTTGAGTACTGAGTTTGTATTTTTAGGGTGAAAATACTAGGTTTGACATGCATTTGTTGTTCCTAGATACTAGATGATACCCCGCGCGTTGCTGCGGATACTTGTAGTATTTTATTAAATTAAGTCTAATGTTTAAGTTAAAAAACTTTTAAAAAATATCTCTAAGGGGCATTACACAATTAGTGCAAACCCAAATAGAGAACATATAAAATGCTATTATTTGTTGGATTAGGTGGCAATATTGTCATCGACAGTACTACTGAGGGAAATAACATAAGTTTGTTTTTCCGTGTTAACTCGGCAGGGATAAAATTCTTCCAACCATTACACGTTGAAGGGCTCAGTCACAGAAACATCTAAAGGTCCCTCGGCAAAAATTTCACTACACGGTAGTGAAAGGATCGTATGCCGCACCTAGAGGGGGGGTGAATAGGTGCTAACCAATTTTTAATTCTTTTTCAATTTAGGCTTGACACAAGAGGTAAATTCTCTAGATATGCAACTAAGTGAATTTACCTATATGA
>NC_061509.1:13350009-13420825 GCF_022539505.1 Lolium rigidum | reverse complement strand
AAGGGTGCCGTGCATGTATACATGATCCACAGAAGTACAAGAGCAGATATCGATTACGAGCCGGAAATATGCCCAATAATCACTCGGACATGTTTCTTTAACAAGATCATTAAGAAATGGGAAGAGGAAGTGGCGTGCTACCTAACCCATAGTGCCATCCGTACCTCGCGCTAATCATTCGACCGTACCCTTCAGAGTTCGTACGTACCCATCCACAATATCTTGTTCCGATCGTACCGTTTCATCCTCTCTTCCAGCCACTCTGTCACGTCATCACCGTCGCCGCCAAGGCACAACGTTAATTTCTACAAGCCTTTTATTCAGCTCCCTTCGAAAGGTTTCGAATATGAAAATGGTCTCTCGATCTTGTAGCCAAATGAGTGTCTTGGCGTCTTCCTCATGTGTGTATTAATCTTCACTATAAGTTTCGTGAAGTTTTAAAGTATATCTCTTTGGTTTACACGGATATCACAAGGATTTTATTTTTCCAAAACATATAACGCGGGCATGCCCACGTTGACGCACCACAAGCATTAATTCAAAAATTAAACAATGATGTATATTTTAGAAAAAAGGCCGTGACTTCCTAATTTTCAGTCAGATGACGTCATTGAATTTTAATCACAGCGAATGTTGCAACTCAGTTAGTAGGATGAACTAGAACAAATCAAAAGCAATTCAACGGGTCCAAGTCAGTTGTGACCCGTGTTGCAACTCATGACTACAAATCATGAGTCAATCCAACGGTTCAAACTTTTTTCTAAGTTAAAACCATGTTTACTTACAACTAAAAAAAACCTTAGTTACAAGTCACGTTGCAGTCCTATGGCAGAAGTCGATTGAGAATTAAGCAAATTCTAAGCCATTGAGAGTTAGCAAAACCAAAAAGAAAAATGGATCTTAGCACCCAATCAGTCTATCTGCTACGGTGGAAGTTGGTGGACCCACAACAGAACTTTCCTGGCAACTTCTTCCAGTGGGGCTCACGGGTGCTGATTTTGATTAGTGAGTGAATTTAAAACAGAAAACTGTTCCACTTAAAAGATGGGTTCATTGTGATGGACCCTAAACTTAGGCATACATGGGCCATGCTTATTTGAAAAAACCTGGATAACTGAAACAGCATATATACTGCTTGAAGATCGAACAGCTAGCTAATTGACTCGTTCATTCCATAGCAAAAATAAGATAAATATTGAATTGAATCATCCTAGCACCCTGGCTTACTTTGATTCAATCAACTTAGTGAAATTATTGGAGAACACATATGAACACACGTCACTGACTCGATTGTCTTACACTCATGGGAGTAACTGGAACAGCCAACTGCTTGAAGAACAGCTTAGCTAGGTAGCTAGTACAGCTACAGCAATATTGACTCGTTCATTCCACAACAGATCAAATAAGATAAATCTTGAACCGAATCATCGAACCCAGCCTACATGGATCGACATAACTAAGGGAAATTGTTGGAGAACATATATGAACACAAACTATATATTGACCCTGTATTACTGTATAATGTGGGCCGGTTAGCGAATAATAACTCGATGCTAATACAATACTCATTTGGCGACCCACATGAAGAGGACGCCAGATCACTCATGTGCGGCGTACGCGTAGCAATCAAGGTTTTAAATAGCGCGCTATTTCATTTAGCGAGGACCTTCTCCAAACGCTATGCATGTTATAGCGCGCTATATATAAAATAGCGTTCTGCAAAAAGACATGCAAATGTTAAGGATTTCGGCAACTAAAATCTTGTCCAACAGACAAATTGCATAACCAGATCGTTCAAAGTAGATTCCAAGGACCAAATTAAAGACAACATTTTTTAACACATACTAACATTATGATTTAGAGCCAAGGAGGCAATAACAAAGGAGAAAGCACTCATTCAGAATTGGAAGAACTACACATCAATAGTTCAATACATTCAATACATCTACGCATCTACAAATCAGGATGAGGAGGCATAGCGTTTGGAGAAGGTCCTCGCTACTACGTATACAGGCTTTAGGTATTTAGCATTGTTGGGGAAATTTGACTTTTGGGCGGATGGGTTGGCATGCAGTTTTAGACCTTTGTTTTTTGCAGCTAAATGTTTTAGCTACGTGTTATGTGTTTTAGCGCGATTTAGCACGATTTAGCGTGTTATTTCGTGTTTAGCACTATAGCGAGCATTTTCTGTCAAATATAGCGTGGAGGGTCGAAATCCGCTATTGCGCGCTAAAACCGGCGAAATTGCGCGCTATTTAAAACCTTGGTAGCAATCAACGGGTCAGTTTCGAAGCGTGTACAGAATTGCACACTTAGAGCATCTCCAGCCGCGTCCCCCAAAGCCTATTTTTGTTCGGCACGCCCCCATACGGTGTCCGGCGCCCCGAGCCCGTCCCCGTCCCACAGGGGACTCCGGGCACGCCGGACACAACGAAAAGCGAGGCGAACCGACGCGGGCCCGACGCGTCAGCGGCTCGGAAGGCTAAAACCCCGTCGCCTACCTTTGGTCAAGCGACGTTAATGGCATCCCTGTTTTCCCAGGCGACGCAGGGACGCGTCTCGTCGTGCATGGCCGTGTGACCGTCTGCGCCGGCGTTATTGCGTGCAACCACCCGCTGCCGCCGCTGTTTAAAGACGCCCTGCAGTTCTCACCGCTCACAAACCATCTCGTCGCCGCCGCCTCCCCCCTCCCAGATCTTCTCCTCGCCGCTCCAAAAATGTCGAGCTCGTCCTCCCGCAAGATCGTCGCGGCGAACGGCTCCGGCCGCGGCAGCCTCACCATGGCGGAGGCGTGGGCGCTGTACAACGCCCGGTATCCAGTGAAGGAGGAGCCGGCGACACCCGTCAACACGAGGCGTGGCGGCAGCGGCAGCGGCAGCCGGCGGCAGCAAGGGAGGCGCGGCGGCGCCCTCCTCATCCCGAAGCCGGAGGTGAAGGAGGAGCCGGAGGAAGCGTCGCAGGCGGCGCTGCTGGCGGAGTACGAGCGGCAGCAGCTGCTCATCACCAGCAGCGACGACCCCGAGGACTGCCCAGTTCCGCGGGCGGCGTTCTTTGCGTACATGAATGACAAGGACGCCTGGAGGGGCGACCTCGACGTGGCGATCGCCATGTCCATCCGCGACTCCGGCAAGCCGCTGGTGGACCTCTCTGTCGACGGCGAGGCAGGACCAAGTGGCTTGGTGAAGGACGAGCCCGTCGACGAACCCGTCGACGAGCGCGTCAAGCAGGAGGTCGTCACCGACGACATGTACAACTTCCAGCAGTACTACGACGCCTCCGGCCGCCGCAAGTGGTTCTAGATTAGGTTTAGTTTAAATTTAGTCAAATTTCGTTCGAATCTATGTAATATATGGCAAGTTTGGATGAATCTCGCTTAAGTTTAAAATTTGCGAAATTTGGTTTGGGGGACGCGACTGGGGAGCGCCGTCCCCCAAACGCGGCACGAACGAAACACGTCCCCCAAACGCTCAATCCGGCGCGGATTGGGGGACGGTTTGGGGGACGCGACTTTGCTCTTATACAAGGCTCCAGCTATGAAAACTATGAAGAACCAAGGCCCTCGCCTTGTCCTCACACCCGAACCAACCCCAGCCGCCACAGTATATCTACACATGCGGCACAAGAACCCCAAGCCATCACATGCTTTGATCCCTCCTCCTTCCTCCTCCTCGTCTTCTTAATCCCCTCCGAGCGAGCTTCTTGGAGCAGAGCCAATATCGCACCGATCACCGACCACTCCCAGCTCTTGCACACAGCACACCCAACCAAGATTGTGTCGCCATTTCTTGGTACGGAAAGCTTCGATCTTGGTTCATTTCTTCGAGGGGGAACTATGTTGACGATGGGGTACTTCCGGGCACCCAAGCTGGGCGGGAGGAAGTCGTCTTCGCCGGAGAGGGACGGCCAGAGCCTGCGTTCGGCGCTGCTCGTCGACGGCGAGACTGCGTCGGTGCCCAAGGGGTACTTCGCGGTGTACGTGGGCGCTGAGGCGCGTCGGTTCGTGGTGCCCATGAGCCTCCTCTGCCAGCCGGCCTTCCGGGCGCTCATGGAGCTTGCCGCCGAGGAGTTCGGGTTCGGCCAGACCGGCGGGCTCCGCATCCCATGCCGCGAGGAGGACTTCGTCGCCACCGTCGCCGAGCTCCTTCCCGCGGCCGAGTCCAGGCAGCGCCGCTGGAGCGCCGCCGGGGGCAGGAGAAGCGCCTCAGTGAACTGGTGATCGAGCTAGGCCTGGTTGATCGCCCACGGTCCCGTACGGTGGGCATGGGGAGAAGCATTTTTGTTGCCTTAATTGTTTGGATGAGTGCCATGGCCGCGCCCCGACGAGCCGTCGTGCGATGATCCATCACGTCCATCCAACCGATAGCGTATCACCATTGGTATTTGTTTTTGGTTTCACACATGATGATTTATCTGTGGTGGAGCAGTAGATAGATGTTGTTTCGAGTCTGGAATAGTTTTGTTCTTGTAAGGGCTGGGAGTTCTGACTTGTAGAAGGGTTTTGGGGGAAGCCTCACACGTATAATGACGTGGGGTTCCGGTATTTATATAACAAGCCAGAGGCCTAGGGTTAGGTTACAATTACAATACAGTCCTACTGTAAATACAATATGTGCAATCTAACACCCCCCCATAGTCCCAGCGGGAGGTTCGCGGACGTTGAGACTGGACCGAAAATCGAGGAAGAGCTGACTCGGTAATCCCTTCGTCATGACATCCGCGAACTGGTGGGAGGACGGAACATGCAGAACACGGACCTCTCCCAAGGACACCTTCTCGCGGACGAAGTGGATGTCTATCTCGATGTGCTTGGTACGTTTATGTTGCACCGGATTCGAGGACATGTAGATGGCGGAGACGTTGTCACGAGTAGACAACCGTGGCAGAGCTCGAGGGGCGATGAAGTTCCCGGAGCAGCCGGCGGAGCCAACAGCACTCGGCGACGACGGCGTGGGCGACGGCGCGGTACTCAGCCTCTGCAGAGGAACGGGACATGGTGGTCTGTCGCTTGGAGGACCAAGAGATGAGACTATCACCGAAGTAGACGCAGTAACCGGAGGTGGAGCGACGCGAGTCCGGACAACCTGCCCAGTCGGCGTCGGAGTAGGCCACAAGGGCGGTCGACGAGGAGGCGTGGAGCTGGAGGCCAAACTCCAGTGTACCCCGAACATACCGCAGAACACGTTTCACGAGAGCCAAGTGAGACGTGCGCGGAGCATGCATGTGAAGGCAGGCCTGCTGAACAGCGTAGGAGAGATCGGGGCGCGTCAGTGTGAGATACCGAAGGCCGCCCACGATGCTCCCGTAGTCGGTGGCGTCGGGAAGAAGCTCGCCGTCGGAAGCGAGAGAGCTTCGAGGACGTGTCGACCGGTGTAGGTGAGGGGTGGCAGTCAGACATGCCACCCCGCCGTAGAATGTCCGAGCATACCGTCGCCGTGACGAGAAAGAGACCAGCCGAGGACCGGCTGACCTTCATACCCAGGAAGTAGTGGAGATCCTCGAGATCAGTCATGGCGAACTCGCTATGGAGACGCGCAAGGAGCCCCGCAAGATGCGTCGACGAGGCGGTGACGATGATGTCGTCCACATAGAGCAGTAAGTATGCCGTGTCTGCCGCAGAGTGGAGGACAAACAGAGACGTGTCCGTGGCGGAAGCAACAAATCCCAGAGTGGCGATGTAGGAGGCGAACCGGTGGTACCAGGCGCGAGGGGCCTGCTTCAAGCCGTACAGGGACTTGTGGAGGCGACAGACGTGGTCAGGGCGAGAGGCATCAACAAACCCGGGGGGCTGCTGACGATGAGACCACCTCATCCCGGGAGCCATGTAGGAACGCATTCTTCACATCAAGCTGCCGTATGGGCCAGGAGGCTGGAGACAGCAATGTGAAGAACAAGACGGATCGTAGCAGGCTTGACAACAGGGCTGAATGTCTCCTCATAGTCGATGCCGGGCGCTGAGAGTACCCACGAACAACCCAGCGGGCCTTGTTGCGCGCAAGGGTGCCATCCGAGTGGAACTTCTGACGGAAGATCCACTTGCCAGTGACGACGTTGGCCCGCGGAGGGCGAGGAACGAGGGACCAAGTGGCGTTGTTGACGAGAGCCTGGTACTCATCAGACATGGCAGCATGCCACTGAGGATCCTGCATTGCCTGGCGAAAGGTGGTGGGGACGACGTCAGGGACAGAGTCCACGGCGGAGAGGTTGAGCCTGTCCACGGGACGCACTTGGCGGCCGGAGCGCGTGCGGCGAGGGTTGGAGGCCCCACTCGAGGAGGCCGCCGGTGCAGCATCGGCAGTCGGGGCAGGGTCCGGTTGGACCGGCTGGTGCACCGGCGTGACCGACACAGGGCCCGGCCTGGCCGGCGTGGGGACCGGCTGCTCGGCGCGGTGAGGCGGCGGGTCCGGTTGGACCGGCAGGAGCGCCGGTATGACCGGCACAGGGCCCGGTCTGTCCGGCCGGGCAACCGGCTGCGCGGCTCGTCGAGGCGGCAGCGAGGCAGGGGTGCTCGCGGTCGGGGCGGGCGCACTCGGGGCGGGCGCAGGGGCGCGCGGTGGTGGCGCGGTCAGTGTGCCGAAGAGGTCGTCGAGTCCGCGCGGCGCAGGAGGCGCAGCGCGCGGATGACGAAGCTGCATGCTGAAAAGGAAACACCGTCTCATCGAAGACAACATGTCGTGAGACGATAATTCTCCCAGTGACAGGGTTAAGGCAGCGGTAACCACGATGGTTGGAGGGATACCCAAGAAAGACACATGCCATGGAACGTGCACTGAGCTTGTGTGGGGCGGTGGAAGCGATGTTAGGATGACAAAGACAACCGAAGACTCGAAGATCAGTGTATGAGGGAGGACGACCATGGAGGCGTGTGTAGGGAACTTGGGATTTTATGGCTGTACTAGGACGGCGATTAAGCAAGTATGTGGCAGTAGCCAGAGCCTCGGCCCGTAAAGGGGCTGGGATGTGAGCCTCGGAACATAAGGGTGCGCATAGTATCATTAATGGTACGAATGGCACGCTCGGCTTTACCGTTCTGCCGGGAGGTGTATGGGCATGACAGCGCGTAAGGCGGTGCCGTGGGTGGTGAGGAGAGTATCAACAGTCTTGTTGAGGAACTCGGTACCGTTATCCGTCCGGAGAGAGCGAATAGTAACACCAAACTGCGTGCGCGCATAAGCGAAAAAGGTTTCGAGAGTGCGGGCAGTACAAGACTTGTTGCGAAGTGGAAAAGACCAATAAAAGTGAGAGTAGTCGTCGACAATGACAAGGTAATATCGAAAACCAGAGGTGCTTATAATTGGAGATGTCCACAAATCACAATGTATCAAATCGAAGATGGCACTAGATGCGGTAGTAGACTGACGAAACGGTAAACGGACGTGCTTGCCAAGTTGACATGCATGACACACCCGAGTACGACTAAATTTATTACACTTGATAAAATCTAGACGCCGAAGAGCCGACATGGCATCATGTCCAGGATGGCCAAGACGCCGGTGCCATAGCTCGGCGGTGGCGGTGACGACCAAAGCGGTGGAGGAGGAACGGCGAAAACTGCTCCTCCCGGGAAAGGTGTAGAGATCTCCGTCACTATTGCAACGAAGAATCACGCGACGGGTCTTCGGGTCCTTCACGAGAGAAACCAAAGGCGTCAAACTCAATGGAACACATATTATCACGGGTAAACTTGCGAACCGAAAGCAAATTGCGAATAATGTGCGGTACTAGGAGTACATGGTTGAGTCGAAAGACGTGACCAGAAGGTGTGCGAAAGGAGGTGAAACCAGAAGAGGTAATGGGGATGGTGGTGCCATCCCCGACGGTGATGAAGTGAGGAGTGCGAAGGTGGGAGGAACGAGTGAGGTTACCATCGTCGCTGGTCATGTGTGAGGACGCACCTGAGTCCATGACCCAACCACCTTGCTGAAGCGCGAGGTTGTTGAGGGCGGCGATGAGAGCCGAGCTGTCCCATGTGGTCGCTGAGGTCGACGGCGCGGTGGCGGTGTAGGCCTGGGGCCGAGGGCCCAGGATGCCCTGTCCAGAGGAGGGGGCGCGCCACTGGCCAGCACCCGGGGAGAAGCAGACCCACGGGCCGGTCGGGGCCGGCGCGCGGGCGGGCTGGGTGCCCTGGGTGGCGCCTCCACCCTGGCGTCCGCCAGTGCGGCCCTTCTGCTTGGCCGGCTGCTTGCCTTTCCTGGCGCCCGCACCAGGGGTGGGACCGTCACCACGGCAGCCGGGGCCGGGGCATGAAGAGGCGGGGCCGCCGGCCTGGGCGACGAGGGCGGTGTTGGCAGAGGTGGCCGCCGCGTTGGCCTGCTGCATCTCCTCCATCAGGAGCATGGCCCTGGTGCGGAGGAAGGTGGGCAGCGGGTCGGTCATGGAGATGACCGTGGCGGCGGAGGCGAAGCGAGGGCCGAGGCCGCGCAGGGTGTTGAGGACGAGGGCGCGGTCGCTCACGGGAGAGTCGTTGTCGAAGAGCGCATCGGCGAGGTGCTTCTGGCGGCGACAATACTCGTGGATGGAGAGAGATCCCTGCACAAGCTGGCGAAAGTCATTGTCAAGGTAGATGGCTTTGTTCGCCTTGTTCGCGGTGAAGAGGTCGCGTGCCGCGAGCCACAGTGACGCGCGGTCCGATTCCCCGCAAGGATCATGTCCGCGACGTCTTCGTCGATGGCGGCGTGGAGGTGGTTGAGGACGGTGTAGTCGGCGGTGGCCCACGCAGCGTCGGTGGGGGCGGCGGCGACGGTGCCGTCGACATGGCCGAGGTAGCCGGAGCGGCCCAGGGAAGCGCGCATGTAGATGCACCACTTGGAGTAGTTCCCGGCGGCGAAGGAGAGCAGCACGGGGCCGGCGTGACGCGGAGCGCCAGCGGGGACGATCGCGGCGGCCGAAGCAGCCGCGAGGGGTGGAGGAGGTCCCGTCGGTAAGGGCGGTGAGCTCCATGGCAGCGGAAGGTGGGGTGGCGGCGCCCGACCTAGGGCGGCGGCGGCCGAAGAGGCGGCGGCGGCTAGGGTTGGGAGGAGGCGGCGGCTAGGGTAGGACCGAGATTAGTCTGATACCATGTAGAAGGGTTTTGGGGGAAGCCTCACACGTATAATGACGTGGGGTTCCGGTATTTATATAACAGGCCAGAGGCCTAGGGTCAGGTTACAATTACAATACAGTCCTACTGTAAATACAATATGTGCAATCTAACATGACTGATGAATAATGATCTGATTTTTGGATTCATAAAAAAGATATTACATGCCTGAGCGGGCCTGGCCCGATGGCGGCGTGGTGCTGGTTGTGCTTGTGAGAGTTGTCATACACGTAGGCAGCGTAACCGCCTTGGCCACCGTCGACGACAGCGGCATGGTGGTCTTTCCGCGCGTCGGCGTGGTGTTGGTTGTGGTAGTGAGTGGTGCTTTGCACGAAGTTAGACTACCCTGCTCCCGAAGTTGTAGAAGGTGGTGGAGGTGCTCGTGGCTGTGGCCATCCTCGTGGTGATCCACTCGGTGCACCAGCAGCACTCGGTGGGCCATCCGTCATGGCCGATGGTCGGCATGCTCCCTTCCAACCTGCACTGCGTGCTCACCGCCGATGTGGTGCCCCAAAACCAGTACTACGCAAATTCAAGCGTTTTCCGCCAAAACCGCACAATATCGGATTTAGGAGACGTTTGGTGGTTCCTTTGTGGCGCCCCAAAAACGGTACTATGCGAATTAAAGTGTTCCTGTCAAAATTCGCACAATATCAATTTAGGAGACGCACCACCAAGCGACGCGTACACTTCAAAAAATGTACGTGATGCGGATGGAATCAATCACAAGTAGTAATCATTACAATAAGTCATAACATAGCCCACAAGAGGTATTATTATAACAACCAAATACGACTTCAAGGAGTTTAGAATACAAATGTATACAATACAAAGATTCAAATCATACATAAAGATAAATACATCCGAGTACGAACAAGAATACAAATGAGGCTAAGAGTCCTAAAGATAATCAAATGACGTAACCTTGCTAGCGTCGTTCTTCATTGAACCTATCTTCATACCTACTCGGTATTACCTCAAAGTAGCAATAAGTACGGGTTCGTACTTAATAAGAATTCAAAAGGTATTAGCTTCGTCAACCAGTCGTCTTTTGTACTTGAGGCACATAGAGGACTTAGAGGACGCAAAGAACGACAAAAGCTATTTGGTGGGGTTAAACGATATCGCGCAAGCGCTAAAAACCTATAGAGACAGTCTCAACTTACATGATATCACAACACACACTCTCCTTCATCACAACAATGTTTAGGAAGTCACCTAACTAAGTTACCCCGAGACGAAGTCTAGCCTAATCTTCAAGATGGACCTAGCTGTTTGAGTCTACAGCTAAGTCAGTTCCTAGGAGATGTACACTGGATCAGAACTCACAATGGAAAGTTGACCAGTGATCTCACTCTTTCGGATACCACTTAACACTGGATTAGACCCATATTTTGACAGCCCGATCACAAACAATCACTGGGCAGGCCATTTGAATCGGCCATTGAAGATGCTCTCAACATTTCTTAGAATTGAACTATTACCAAAAGTACAATAGCCACTTGACTCATTCATGCATTGGCATATTAAATAAGATAAATATTGATATCATCTTGGCATCCTAGCACGATCCAAATAACTAAGGAAAATTATCCCTGAAAGAGTGCAACCATTTTACTGTTTGCACCCTAAGGTATTTGGTCACATTCAGCCAACCCTACCTTATCCTATGCATTCATCAATGAAAAATACAATATTGTACTGTCTCGTCCTCTTCTGTGCTCCACTTTGTCATCAACGTGGAAGCTTGGTAATTTCTACATGCCCCTTCTTCTTGGGAAATAAGGCCCTCTTTTGGTAAATGAGGACATATATGTGCATGCATAGGAATTTTCTTGACTTGCTAGATTAAATTTCCACCATGTCACTATGAGTTTCATGGAGTATATGTTTCGTTTGCATGAACCTCATAAAAATAACCGTTAAGTTTCTATATATGGGAATTGGATATTTTTCCTCCCCACAAAAAAATATTTATATAAAAAAAACAACAATGTTTCAAATGTGGAATACACATTTTTTGCAGTAGGGAGTAAACAAACAGTTTGTTGTTAGTACCTAGTACCATCCGTACCATACCTTGCCACATTCATCCATTTGTACCTTACGTTCGCACTCATCCATGAAGAATATAATATCTTCTATCGATCGTACATTTCTGTTTTCTTTTGTCCATACTATCATTGACCTTGCCGTTGATGCACATGATCGGTAAATTTAAAACATTGACATGCTATTTTTTGTGAAAAGTGCGTTGATATATTTATAAACTTTAGAGCAGTACAAGAAATCTCAAGAGTAATAAAAATTGCAAACAAATCCTTGAACCACCTAGCGACGACTACGAACACTCATAGAGAGTTTGTCGTAGTAGATAAACGAGAACTCGTCGTAATAAGCCCCCAAAGGACCAGCACAAGAGAGTAGCAACCATCACCGATGAAGAGAAGTGTAGATTGCAAGGAACACTGACCAAATATATCTATTTTGACAGATGGATTTGTGTATTCTTAACTACGACTTCCATTCTATAATAAGTGTTATAACTTTATCTAGCTATGAATGTATATGTACATACTTTAGTGTGTAGACAAATTCACATTTAGAAAAAATTACTACATTTTGTTTTGGACAGGAGTGAGTAACTTATGCAGAGCCATGCCCATGCTTCTTTGGAAAACCGGATTACACTGAAATAACAGAACTGTTTATGGAAGAGCTGGCAAATTACTACAACTATCCAGTTAGAACCCTGGATGGATTATGCATTAATTGTTATGCATATTCTCTCAAAAGAACATTAACACTTGAAAGCGGGAAAGGGTGCCGTGCATGTATACATGACCCACAGAAGTACAAGAGAAGATATGGATTACGACCTGGAAAGATGCCCAATAATCACTCGGGCCTGTTTCTTTAACAAGATCATTAAGAAATGGGAGGAGGAAGTGGCGTGCTACCTAACCCATAGTGCCATCCGTACCTCGCGCTAATCATTCGACCGTACCCTTCGCAGTTCGTACGTACCCATCCACGATATCTTGTTCTGGTCGTACCGTTTCATCCTCTCTTCCAGCCACTCTGTCACGTCATCACCGTCGCCGCCAAAGCAAGACGTTAATTTCTACGAGCCCTTTTTTCAGTTCCCTTCGAAAGGTTTCGAATGTGAAAATGGTCTCTCGATCTTGTAGCCAAATGAGTGGCTTGGCGTCTTCCTCATGTGTGTATTAATCTTCACTATAAGTTTCGTGAAGTTTTAAGTATATCTCTTTGGTTTACACGAATCTCACAAGGATTTTTTTCCAAAACATATAACGTGGACATGCCCGCGTTGAGACACCACAAGCATTAATTTGAAAATTAAACAATGATGCAAATTTTAGAAAAAAGGGTGTGTCTTCCTAATTTTCAGTCACATGATGTCATTGAATTTTAATCACAACGAATGTTGCAACTCACTTAGTAGCATGAACTAGAACAAATCACAAAGCAATTCAACGGTCCAAGTCAGTTGCGACCCGTGCTGAAACTCATGACAACAAATCAGGAGTCAATGCAACAGTTCAATTTTTTTTGTAAGTTAAAAACCTGTTTACTTACAACTGAAAAAACCTCAGTAACAAATCATGTTGCAGTCCTATGACATAAGTCGATTGAGCAAATTCTAAGCCACTGAGAGTTAGCAAAACAAAAAAGAAAAATGGATCTTAGTGTTAGAGTATATATCTGTATATTGTAGTTTCCCCATATGTTAGGGGGCTTCCTGCATATTTGCACATGTACATGTACTATATATTGTGGCCTTTGGCTCCCTGGTAATACAACAAGTATATTGCCTTAACATGGTATCAGAGCAAAATTGATCCTCTAAATCCCGGCCGATGTTGCTTGTTCCGTCCGTCCGTCCCTGTAATCGATCTGCTGCTTCAATCCCCTTCCCCGACGCCCAGGCGCCCGATCTCCTGCGCCGTTCCTCGCTCGCCGCCGCGTGAGTTCGCCCGCCCGCCTGAGATCGCCCACGATCCCGCGTGAGGCCGCCCACCTGCGATCCCGCGTGAGGCCGCCCGCCTGAGTCTGCTGCTCTCCGACGCCTCCCCGATCTGCGCGTGAGTCTGCGCGTGAGTCGTGCGCGTGAGTCCGCCCGCCCGCCCGCCTGCTCATCCTGCTGCTGCCGATTCCCTACTCAAAGTCTGCTCCCCGCCGGATTCCCTGCTTCCTGCTGTCGGTCGAGTTCTGCTCTGCCGTGATCCCGTGCGGTCGCCGTTTCCTTTGCTGTTGATCTCCCAGGCTGCTGGTTAGTTGACTTCCGTCTGAAGAAAAAAAAAACAAAAAAAAAAGCAAAAAAAAAAAACTATGTCTTCCACTGATCCCGCCCCTTCTTTGGGCCCACCTTCGGTACTTGGTATTTGTTCGCTGCCTCCGTGCATGACTGCTAGCTATTCTCCGTCGCCGTTTGCGGCCTCTTCACGCGGCTTTGCCCGCGCTTCACCGACTCCGTCTACGTCGGCTCGCCGCTCTTCACCGACTTTCGCGGCCTCTTCCCGCGGCTCTGGCCGTGCTTCGCCGATTTTGTCTCCCTCGGCCTTCCGCTCTACATCGACTTTTGCGGCCTCTTTACGCGGCTCTGCCCGCGCTTCGCCGACTTCGTCTATGTCGGCCTGCCGCTCTACATCGACTTTTGCGGCCTCTTCACGCGGCTCTGCCCGCGCTTCGCCGACTTCCTCTATATCGGCATGCCGCTCTACATCGACTTTCGTGGCCTCTTCCCGCGGTTATGGCCGTGCTTCGTCGACTCCGTCTGCGTCGGCATGCCGCTCTATATCGACTTTCGCGGCCTCTTCACGTGGTTATGACCGCGCTTTGCCGACTCTGTCTTCATCGGCGTGTTGCTCTCCGTCACCCCCTTTGGTGGCCTCTGTGTGTGTGGATGATAGCTCCTCGTCGGCACCTGATTGTACTTCGACCTCTCCAGTCGTGCCCCTCTCTGCGCATGAGATAGCACAGCTTCACTGCCTGCTTGATGCTTGGGATTCCAGTTTACGTCAGCAGCCTCGCGGTCCGAGTCTCCACCCTCGTCCTCATTGCACCTACCGTGGCAAGGTTGGCCACACTTCCTCCACCTCGCCGGACGTGGGATCCCGGCTTACGTCGGCCAGTTCCGGGATCGTCGGCAGGCTGGCTCTTCGGGATCTTCTGCGCGTTGCACTCTCGATCGGGACATTCTCGGGGGTCTTCGTGGTCCGCTCGCTACTCCGGACTCTTCCTCGCCGGGCGCTGCTGGTTCCGTGATCGGCTCTTCCGGCACTGCGCGACCACCACTTTCTACACAGTCAGGTACGTCCCCGTGGTATCTGGATTCTGGAGCTTCCTTTGATATGACCTCTGAGTCTTCTATCCTGTCTGCTCTTCGGTCCGTGTTGTCACGGCTGATGGTACCTCTATTCCCGTTTCTAGTACAGGCACCCTTTCTACTCCCTCTTTCTCTGTCCCTGATGTTTCTCATGTTCCTCGCCTTCAGATGAACCTTTTCTCTGCTAGCCAGCTCACCGATTCCGGTTGTCGCGTCATTCTTGATGCTGAGTCTTGTGCGGTTCGGGATCGTCGCACACGAGGCCCCGGTTGGAGCCGGCCCTCGTAGCCGTCGGTCTCCGGGGCTTTGGGAGTTAGGACCGGCTTCGTGTTCCTTCCACCGCCACTTCATCCGCCGGTTCTCCTCCGGTTGTTGCCTCCGTCACCGGCTCTTTTCAGCGATGGCATCATCGTCTTGGTCACCTTTGTGACTCTCGCCTCGTCGTCTTTGGTTCATCGTGGCCTTCCGGGGTCCGTCTCCGGGAGATGGGTCGTTACACTCGTCGTGGTTGTAGGTTAGGCAAACAGATTCAGCTTCCCTATCCTACTAGTGTGTCCGTCTCTCGACGACCGTTCGATTTAGTCCATTCGGATGTTTGGGGTCCGGCTCCCTTCGCTTCGAAAGGGGGCCATCGATACTATATCTTATTCATTGATGATTTTTCACGGTACACATGGCTGTTTTTCATGCACTCTCGCAGTGAGGTGCTCTCTATTTATCAGCGTTTTGCGGCCATGGTCCGCACTCAGTATTCCTCACCCATTCGCGTGTTCCGTGCTGATTCTGCTGGTGAGTATATCTCTCAGCACCTTCGTGGTGTCCTTGCTAAGGAGGGCACCCTCGCTCAGTTTTCTTGTCCCGGCGCGCATGCTCAAAATGGCGTCGCCGAGCGTAAGCATCGTCATCTTCTTGAGACCACCCGTGCTATGATGATTGCCTCTTCTCTTCCGCCACATTTCTGGGCTGAGGCTGTCGCTACGTCGGCCCACCTTATTAACATTCAGCCTTCCGCTGCTCTATAGGGTGGCATTCCTCTCGAGCGTCTCTCTGGTGTTTCTCCAGACTACTCGACTCTCCGTTCATTTGGTTGCGTTTGCTATGTCCTTCTGCCTCCTCGCGAACGCACCAAACTGACCGCTCGCTCGTTGAGTGTGTTTTTCTTGGTTACAGTGATGAGCATAAGGGCTATCGCTGTTGGGACCCCGTTGGTCGTCGGATGCGCATCTCTCGTGACGTCACATTTGATGAGACGCGTCCCTTCTATCCTCGCCCCACCTCGGGTACTTACCCGGTGGATAATATATCTTTTCTTCTTTTTTCGGATGCACCCCCTGCTGTCCCTCCTCCCCTCCCTCCTACTACTGATGCGCCCCTTCGACGCCATCCTCTCGTTCGTCTAGTCCACCTAGTACTCCTCGTTCTCCGGCTTCGGCTCCTTCCGATTCTGTCCCTTCTTCCTCTTCTTCTGATGACTTGTCTTCCGTGCGATGACCTTCCCCCTTCTCGGCCTGTTCGTCGGCGTCGTGCTCCGGCTCGTTACTCTCCTAGTCAGTATGGTCTCTCTGTCGTTTCCGAGCCGACTTCTTATCGGGATGCCGAGCGTCATCCTGAATGGCAGCTTGCCATGGCTGAGGAGATCGCTGTGCTTGAGCGCACTAGCACTTGGGATCTTGTTTCTCCCCCTTCTGGTGTTCGTCCCATCACATGTAAGTGGGTCTATAAAATTAAGACTCGCTCTGATGGATCTCTTGAGCGCTATAAAGCGCGTCTTGTGGCTCGTGGTTTTCAGCAGGAGCACGGCCGTGACTATGATGAGACTTTTGCCCATGTGGCTCATATGACTACTGTGCGTACCCTTCTTGTTGTTGCCTCTGTTCGCCGCTGGTCTGTCTCCCAGCTTGATGTTTAGAATGCTTTTCTTAATGGCGAGTTGAGTGAGGAGGTTTACATGCAGCCTCCTCCTGGGTATTCTGTTCCCGATGGGAAGGTTTGTCGTCTTCGACGTTCTCTCTATGGTCTCAAACAGGCCCCTCGTGCCTGGTTTGAGCGCTTTGCCTCTGTGGTGACTGCTGCTGGTTTCTCTCCTAGTCTTCATGATCCAGCACTTTTCGTTCACACTTCTCCTCGTGGACGCACCCTTCTCCTTCTCTATGTTGATGATATGATCATTACCGGTGATGATCCCGAGTATATTGCCTTTGTAAAGGCTCGTCTTCGTGATCGGTTTCTCATGACTGATCTTGGTCCTCTTCGCTATTTTCTTGGGATTGAGGTTTCCTCCACTTCGATGGCTTTTCTATCTCTCAGAGAAGTACATTCAGGATCTTCTTGCTCGTGCCGCTCTTGGGGATGAGCGCACGGTTGATACTCCTATGGAGCTTAATGTTAAGCTTCGTCCTACTGATGGTGATCCTCTTCCTGATCCCACACGTTATCGTCATCTTGTTGGGAGTCTTGTTTATCTTGCTGTCACTCGTCCTGATATTTCTTATCCTGTTCATATTCTGAGTCAGTTTGTCTCAGCTCCTACCACTGTTCACTACGGTCATCTCCTCCGTGTTCTTCGTTACCTTCGTGGCATGATCACTCGTCGTCTTTTCTTTCCTCGTTCTAGCTCTCTCCAGCTCCAGTGCTACTCGGATGCTACGTGGGCGAGTGATCCTACGGATCGTCGTTCACTTTCTGCTTACTGTGTGTTTCTTGGTGGTTCGCTTGTTGCTTGGAAGACGAAGAAACAGGTAGCCGTTTCTCGTTCGAGTGTTGAGGCTGAGCTGCGGGCTATGGCCTTGTTGATTGCTGAGGTGACCTGGTTACGGTGGTTGCTTGCAGATTTTGAGGTCTCTGTTACGACACCCACTCCATTTTTGTCTGACAGTACAGGTGCTATCAGTATTGCACGTGATCCGGTCAAACATGAGCTGACCAAGCATATTGGTGTTGATGCTTTTTATACACGTGCTCAGGTGCAGGATGAGGTTGTTGCGGTTCATTATGTGCCTTCAGATTTGCAGTTGGTGGATTTCTTTACAAAGGCACAAACTCGAGCGCAGCATGACTTCTTACTCTCCAAACTCAGTGTTGTGGATCCACCATGAGTTTGCGGGAGAGGGGGGAGGGGGGATGTTAGAGTATATATCCGTATATTGTAGTTTCCCCATATGTTAGGGGGCTTCCTACATATTTGCACTTGTACATGTACTATATATTGTGGCCTTTGGCCCCCTGGTAATACAACAAGTATATTGCCTTAGAGCATCTCCACTCGTCCCCCCGAACAGGCCCCCGGCGAGCGTTTTTTCCATCCGGACGGCGTAATTCGGCCCAGTCGCGCCCCCGGTTCCTCGTTTTCGTCCGGATTTGGGCCTAAATTCATCCGGCGATCCCACGACATCCCCGGCCCCCCGGGGAGCTCTCGGGGATTCCGGACGAAACGAAAGCGCGCGAAACGGCGAGGAAACTTCCCGCGCGTCTGGTGGCCCCAACTTGTCGGCGAGAGAAACCGATCGTCGTCCTCATCGCATCGTCTTCCGCGCGCTGTAAAGGCCTGCCGCCGGTCTGCATTCGCCGGCCACGCGGCGAGTTAATGTCGTCGTCTTCCGCGCACGCATCGTCTTCCACGCGCTGTAAAGGCTGCCGCCGGTCAGCTCGCCGCGGACGCGTCGCAATCCACGCGGCATTTAATCCCCGCGCCCGCCAGCCACGCATATATACGCCGGTCCACTCGCCGCGAAGCGTACCCCCGTGCTCCACTCTCCCTCCACTCTCCCTCTACTCTCAAGATGGCGTTCTACGACGACGACGGCGCAGCCAACAACGGCTTCCCCCGCCGGTCGCTCCACGCGTGGGAGGGGCACCTCCTCCACCAGGCGGGGTACCCCTGCCCGCCGGACACGAGGCCTCCCGGAGGCGGCTGGCGGCTAAGTGCTGGCGGCGTTCCAATCCCGCCGCCGCGGGGCCATGCCCTCGACGTTGCCATCGAGGAGGCGAGGATGACGATGACCGACGAGGAGCGCGCCGACCCGCGCCACCACCCCGAGAACTACACGCGGTGGAACTCCTACTTCCTCCAGCGGTGGGAGCGGGAGCTGGCGGCCTATGATGGCCCGCCGCCTCCGCCTGCGCGCAACAACGCCGCGGGCCGCCGACGGTGGTGGAGCGCGCCGGAAAGGACGTTGGCGAACGTCATCGCGCACATCGAGGGCGGCAACTCCCCGGTGCTCACGATGCCCCTCTATCGGCATCGAGGGCATCGGCGAGCCGCCGTCGGGGAAGCGTCCGGCAGCCACGGCGCATGGCTGCCAGCCTCGTCGTCTTCCGGATCGGCGTCAAGGTCATCCTTGGCGCCGGTGAAGAGGAGGAGGCGACGTCGCCTTCGACGCCGGTGCGCGTCAAGAAGGAGCCGGCGTCTCCGCCGGCGACCCGGAGGGCGCAGCAGCGGCGCCCTCGTCATCCGAGAACAGCCTTCCGCAGCAGCGGCCGGAAGAAGACGAAGAAAGAGGCCGCCGCAAGCCAGCTCGCCGAGGAGGAGGCGAAGCGCGCGGAGGACGCCGCGATGGCGGAGGCGATCGCCGGGTCGCTGCACGACATGGAGGAGGAGAAGCGCGCGGACGACGCCGCACCGGACTCGGGCCGAGGCGCGACCGGGAGCGCCGGGAGTCGGAGCAGCAGCCGGCGGCTGCTGGACCCGGCCGCCGCACGCCAACTCGCCGCCCGCGCCGGTCCAACCGCCAACGACGATGTCGCGCGGTACCGCCGTCCCGCGACACCTCCATCCGGCGTCGCTGTCCCCGTCGTCGACCTCGAGTCCTCCTCCGACGACCGGGTACAAGCCATCCCCGGGGTGGGGAGACGCCGGCCGTGGCAGCAGCAGCCGGGCCGCGCAGCCGAAGGCCAACGACGACGGCTCCGACGACGATGGCGGCGACTACACGGTGTTCTACCGCCATTTCGGCATGTAGAGCGCCGTGTTTTAAAATTAGCGTTTGAATTCCCCTGGCCGAATTCGAAATATAGTCGAATTCGGCCTCTATGTATGAACTCCTCCCGTAATGTAATAAATATCATTAAATTTAGTCTATATTCACCCGTTTTTAGCCGTAGTTTGTCAAGTTTCCGTTTTTTAAATTCGCATCGTCGACTTCGCCTGGGCACGCGGCTGGGAAACTACTACTCCCCACGCCAAATCTTCCTCCAATCCGGACGAAAATTTCGCCGGATTTGGGCGTGGGGAGCGCCAACGAGTGGGGATGCTCTTAACACTTAGAACCCAATCAGTCTATCTGCTACGGTGGAAGTTGGTGGACCCACCATAGAACTTTCCTGGCAACTTCTTCCAGTGGGTCTCACGGGTGCTGGTTTTGATTAGTGAGTGAATTTGAAACAGAAAATTCTTCCACTTGAAAGATGGATTCATTGTGATGGACCCTATACTTAGGCATACATGGGCCATGCTTCTTTGAAAAAACCTGGATAACTGAAACAGCATACTGCTTGAAGATCGAACAGCCAGCTAATTGACTCGTTCATTCCACAACAAAAATAAGATAAATACTGAATTGAATCATCCTAGCACCCTGGCCTACTTTGATTCAATCAACTTAGCGAAATTATTGGAGAACACATATGAACACACGTCATTGACTCGATTGTCTTACACTCATGGGAGTAATTGGAAAAGCCAACTGCTTGAAGAACAGCTTAGCTAGCTAGCTAGTACATCTACAGCAATATTGACTCGTTCATTCCACAACAGATCAAATAAGATAAATCTTGAAACGAATCATGGAACCCAGCCTACATGGATCGACATAACTAATGGAAATTATTGGAGAACATATATGAACACAAACCATATATTGACCCTGTATAATGTGCGCCGGCTAGAGACTGATAACAAGATGCTCATACTATACACATTTGGCTACCCACATGAAGAGGACGCCAGATCACTCACGTGCGGCGTACGCGTAGCAATCAACGTGTCAGTTTCGAAGCGTATACAGAATTGCACACTTGCTACAAGGCTCCAGCTATGAAAACTATGAAGAACAAGGACCCTCCTCGCCTTGTCCTCACACCCCAACCAACCTCAGCAGCCATAGTATAACTACACATGCTGCACAAGAACCCCAAGCCGTCACATGCTTTGATCCCTACCCCTTCTTCCTCCTCCTCCTCCTCCTCCTCCTCCTCCTCTTCCTCTTCTTAATCCCTTCCCAGCGAGTTTCTTGGAGCAGACTGCAGAGCCAAGATCGCACTGATCACCAACCACTCCTCGCTCTTGCACGCAGCACACCCAACAAAGATCGTATCGCCGTTTCTTCGCAGGGAAAGCTTCGATCTTGGATTCTTGGTTCATTTCCTCGAGAGGGAACTATGTTGACGATGGGGTACTTCCGAGCACCCAAGCTGGGCGGGAGGAAGTCGTCGTCACCGGAGAGGGACGGCCAGAGCCTGCGTTCGGTCCTGCTCGTCGACGGCGAGACTGCGTCGGTGCCCAAGGGGTACTTCGCGGTGTATGTGGGCGCGGAGGCGCGGCGCTTCGTGGTGCCCATGAGCCTCCTCTGCCAGCCGGCGTTCCGGGCGCTCATGGAGCTTGCCGCCGAGGAGTTCGGGTTCGGCCAGGCCGGCGGGCTCCGCATCCCATGCCGCGAGGAGGACTTCGTCGCCACCGTCGCCGAGCTCCTGCCCGCGGCCGAGTCCAGGCAGCGCCGCTGGAGCGCGGCCGGGGGCAGGAGGAGCGCCTCGGTGAACTGGTGATCAAGCTAGGCCTAGCTGATCGCCGTGCGACCGATCACGGTGGCAGGGGAAGAAGCATTTTTGTTGCCTTAATTGTTTGGATGAGTACCATGACGCCCATCCAACCGATAGCGTATAACCATTGGTTTTGGTTCTGGTTTTTGGTTCGACACATGATGATTTGTCTGTGGTTGAGCAGTAGATAGATGTTATTTTCGAGTCTGGAACAAATATGTTTTGTAAGGGCTCTGAGTTCTGACGGATGAAGGATGATCTGATTTTTGGGTTCATAAAAAAGATTATTTTTGGTTTTTTGTTTCACACATGATGATTTGTGTGTGGTGGAGCAGTAGATAGATATTGTGCCTCCTGTTTGGAATAGTTATGTTCTTGTAAGGGCTCTGAAATTAACGGATGAATGATGATTTGATTTAATATGAAGATGATTGATTAATTACATGCCTGAATGCATCCTCTTGCTCCTCTGTATGGTTGATCAAAAAAGATCTGAGTTTCCGACCTATATATGTATATATAGCTATGCCTATCAGCAACGGATGGATTAACTGAGATGCATATTCCGTTGTCACAAAGGGAATCAGAAAATATTGCCGTCGTCACACTGACATTTGTCCTGGTCCCACTTGCCATGATCCAGATTGCATCTTATTGATAATTCTCTTCGCTATCGATGTTCTGGATGAATAATAGTTGGACTACTGTTTTTCCATCTGCACTTGAGAGATTCGTTTTCGTTGATCTGTTCACACTATGGATGAACAGACAGCCCGTGCCCAATTTGACCTCTCAGCTGGAATTCAGGCTAGAGAATGCAAGCTAGCTAGAGAAACTGCACTCCTATCTACAACTCTGATTAGCAACCAGAAGTTCCGAATTACAGTTTGTAACAAGATACTTGTAGCTCGCAACACTGAATTAGGTGGCACAATTTTTAATTCCCACAGTTCCTACTTTCTAGAGCCAGGACTTCTCCCCTTACTATCGATGAAAAGTAGAACATCTGTATTTATATGTGCGCATTACAAAGCACGTCTGTTGTTTTCTGCAAGAGAAACTTGCTGAGATAGTTAAAAGCTAGCACATGTCAAATCTCAAATTTAATAAAAAAGAACTTAATGTGTGACATCTATAATGTTTGAACCGTGCAAGCAAAGTGCTGGCTTGTATATGTTAGGATGATCTCCTCGCGTCCGAGCCCAACGGCTCGAACTCGGACCCTTGACCTCGTCCGCGACCTGATCGGGGGCGCCCAACCGCATCTGGTTGGTGGGCCCCTGTCGCCTGTGCTATATATACAGTGGTGGGGGCGGTGGCACAGGTAACGAGGTTGACCGGAGTGCCACTCGCCCCACCAACACACCCACCGATTAGGGTTCGCACAGTGCCGACGGGAAGCTCCGCCGCCACCTCTCGCTCGACCTCACGCCGTCGCCGTCGTCACCATGTCCAGATCGGCGAGCTCCACCTCTAATGGATAAGGTAAACCTCACAGACCCGCAGTATTTCATTCTACCCGGCTAAGATCTACACCTAGATGATCCAGCAAAGCAAACATTGGTATCAGAGCCTGTTGCTAGTGGTAGATCTTTCGTTTTCGGGTAAAAAAGAAACAGAAAAATGAAACCCTAGCCCGTCCCTGCAACCAAACCCTAACCCTATTAGTAAGAAAGGGCAAAGCAAAGAAAGCATCACCGGCACCTCGCCGGCAAAGAGAGGGGGCAAAGTTGCGCCGCCATCTGGCCGCGCCTAACCCAAACCCACGGGGCAAAGAGAGAAAAACACCGGCTGCTGCTGCTTTTGGCCGTGGCGCCGGCAAAGAAAACCGCGCCGCCACTAAGCTGCCTCGGGTAGCTGCTGCTCAAGCTCATGGCGCCGGCAGAGGAAAGAAAAGAGCACCACCTCTTGAGCCGCTTGCCGGCGGTGCGCCCACGCAAGGGTGCACGCACGCGCCGGCAAGAGGGCCAAAGGGGGCGCTGCAGCTGCGTCTCCTGGTCGCCGTCGATGTATGGTGGCTGGGGGAGAAGGGAGGAGCTCCGCCGTGGCCGGCGAGCTCACAGACGGAGTTGCGTCGTGCGGAAGGCTGCTGCTAGGCGGGGCAGGCGCGGGCTGCTGCCGCCATCACCGGCAGCGAGCGAGCAGGACGTGGCAGGCGCGCGGGAGGACAAGCCTCTCCGCCGCCGCCGGACAGAGAGACAAAGAAAGGGGCGCAGGTCGAATGGGGGCTAGGGTTAGGGTTCTGGTGGATACCGGTTCGGCCATCCTCTATATACCGCCCGACATTGATGGTCGACCGTCGGATTCAATCCGACGGCTAGAACGCGCAGAGAGCGAGGGCTGCTCCGCGTGGGCTGTTGGCAGGCCGCGTAGAGGCCGCGGCAGCAGGCCGCGTGCGGGCCGCATGAACGGGCCGTGTGCAGCCGAGCGGGCAGCGCGTTAGCAGGCCCAGCGTCGGTGGCGCGTTCGGGCAGCGTGGGCGCCGCGTAGGCTGTGCGTCGCGCAGCGCGTGGTGGGCCGCATGGGCCGCGGATCGCGCCAGTACAGTTTTTCACTGTTAACTTTTTTACAGTGCACAGTTTTACTGTTTACAGAGGCATTTTAAAGCAGTTTTGGGTCATTTTTGGCCAAATTTTGTCTAGTTTTTTTTTCTGAATAAATAGGACCAACGAAATATTTGTTCAGAAAATAAAAAGTAAAGGATATGCCTCTGAAAAGTTCAAAAGTTAAATAGTTTAAAGTAAAAGTTTCCGCTGCAATAGTAAAAGAAGCATTTTCATCAAGTTTTTTTCCTGAGCAAATTGAACCAACGAGATATTTGTTTTAGGAAATTAAAAAGTGACAGAGATGCTTCTGAAAAGTTTAAAGATTAAAGTTTGACTTCAAAGTTTCCGCTGCAAATAGTTAAGATGCATTTTCAATTTGGAAAATGCAAAAGTGATGATTAAAATTTAAAAAGTTGCTTAAAAGTGATTATTTAAACAATTATGATATGTCATTTTATGACCAACGTTATTGATGGCATGATCATGTTTTGTTGTAATAACATGTGCAAAAGTGATAATCAAAGTAATTATTGTGACAATTATGGTTATGTTATTCTTTAACCAACGTTATTAATGACATGATCATGATTTGTTGCAATAAGGTGTGCATTTATCTCTATTTTCTGCCCAACGGTGATATAGATTTAATTGCACAAACAGTTGTATGTTCTAATGTTGACCAACGTTGGATTATTGCATGCAATTGTTGTTATGATCTCATTTCATTGTAGTTTTAAAGGAGGGTACTACTTGATAAGTTGCATCAAGGATGTTCCAACCCTCAGAGGTGACAACTACACTGAATAAAGAAAGAAGGTCGATTTGTGCTGAGGTGGACTGGGTTCCCCACAGCCGGTCAGACCAAACGATCCAGTCAGAAATGACAAGAAAGATGATTCTGCATGGCAGATAAAAGTGGCTAAGTGCCATTTATAAAGAATATACAATTGAGAACGCTATTGTGGGCTCAATTGCCAAGTGTGCTTCCGTATGGGAGTATCTTGAAAGAATAAAGAGCCAGTTCACTGGTTCTTCAAAGATATGTGCGACCTAGCTGCTGTAGCAACTGGTGACAGAAAAGTACACATGGACAGGAAGGACATGGCAAGTGTGCCATATGGTGTAATAATGCTTATGTGGGTGTTGTCTGTGTGTAATGTGAATGAAAAGTGTTGTCCGCGTTGGACAAAGAACAAAAAGAAAAGAACTGATGAATCATCGAAATTATGGCATTGTCGCTTATGCCATATTTCGAGGGGGAGAATAGAAAGACTTGTTAAAAATGATATTCTTCCTCCATTAGAATTCTCAGACATAGAACAGTGCATCGATTGCATTAAAGGAAAATTTGTAAAGCAAATTAAAAAGGGTGCAAATCGAAGCACAGCAACACTAGAAATAATTCACACCGATATATGTGGACCATTTCCTGTGAAAAGTGTGGATGACTATGATTCGTTCATAACATTCACGGATGATTACTCCCGATATGGTTATATTTATCCAATAAAAGAAAGAACAGAAGCGTTGGATAAATTTAAAATATTCAAAGTTGAAGTTGAAAATCAGCATGATAAAAGAATAAAGATAGTCAGGTCTGATCGTGGAGGGGAGTACTACGGTCGACATACTCCATATGGCCAAGTCCGTGGACCTTTTGCAAGGTTCCTACAGGAGACTGGAATAGTCGCCCAGTACTCGATGCCGGGCGAACCTCGGCGAATGGGGTAGCTGAAAGGCGCAGCCGTACCCTTATGGATATGGTGCGCAAGTATGATGAGCTATTCCACCCTACCATTGGGATTGTGGATTGAGGCGTTAAAAACCGCTATTCACATTCTAAACAGAGTACCAAGCAAATCGGTGCCCAAAACGCCGTATGAGCTATGGACAGGGAGAGTGCCTTCTCTAAACCACCTGAAAGTGTGGGGGAGCCCTGCTGTGGCCAAAGTATTTAATCCAAACATCGCAAAATCAGATACCAAAACAGTCAGCTGCCATTTTATTGGCTATCTTGAAAAGTCAAAAGGTTATCGTTTCTACAGAAATACACAAAGTTGTAGAAACGAGACATGCTGTCTTCTTAGAGGACGAAATGATGAGGGAAGCATGGTAGCTCGGAAAATTGACCTTGAGGAGAAGAGGGTGCATGCACCTAATCCGATGACTCAGGAGCCATTTTTGCGCTACCATGTGCACCTGTACCGACGATCCGATTGTGGTGCAAGTGCCTGTTGTCACTCCACCCATGACAACGATGAGTGAAAGTTTCGGAACCTGTCCGTCAGGAGCCGAATGAACCATTTGTTGAGCATGAAAGGGAGCAACAACAGCCACCTCCTGAAAAGTACAAAGCACGACTTGTGGCAAAAGGTTTTACACAAAGAGAAGGGATAGATTACAATGAGACATTTTCTCCGCTCTCATGTAAGGATTCCTTCAGAGTCATCATGGCACTAGTTGCACATTTTGATTTAGAGTTGCATCAAATTCGATGTAAAGATGACATTTCTAAACAGGGATTTAGAAGAAAATGTCTACATGAAACAACCCAAGGGTTTTATCATGGAAGGCAAGAAAGAAATGGGATACCGCCTAAAGAAATCCATTTATGGATTAAAGCAAGCCTCCAGACAGTGGTATCTAAAGTTCAATGAGACAATTAAGAGATTTGGATTTAAAGAAAATATTGAGGACAATTGCGTTTATGCAAAGTTTAAAAGTGGGAAATATATTTTCCTAATCTTGTATGTGGATAATATTCTGCTTGCCAGCAGTGATGTTAGTCTACTGCAAGAGACAAAGAAGTTCTTGCCCTCAAATTTTGATATGAAAGATCTTGGTGAAGCGTCATATGTTTTAGGCATAGAAATTCACCGAGATAGGAACAATGGAGTATTAGGACTATCGCAAAAGGCTTGTTTAGAAAAGATTCTAAGTAAGTATAATATACATAAGTGCAGTGCCACACCTGCCCCTATAGTCAAGGGCGACAGTTTTGGGAAACATCAAAGTCCCCAAAATCAATACGAGCTCGATCAAATGAAAGCGGTTCCATATGCTTTGCCCATTGGAAGCCTACAGTATGCACAAGTGTGCACTCGCCCTGACTTGGCATTTATCACCGGAATACTCGGTAGATATCAAGAAAATCCAGGTTTTGAACACTGGAAAATGGTAAAGAAGGCATTGCGTTATGTGAAAGGCACAAAGAATTACATGCTAATATATAGAAGATCTGATTCCCTAGAAATAAAAGGTATCCAGATGCAGATTTTGCGGGGGATAAAGATGATAGAAAATCCACATCTAGACATGTATTCACCCTCGCAGGGTGAGCTATTTCGTGGAGAAGCTCCAAACAGACGATAGTTGCATCATCCACGATGTATGCAGAATTTATAGCATGTTATGAAGCCATGGGGTAGGCATTATGGTTAAAGAAATTTATACCCGACTTGAAAGTGGTAGATTGTATTGACAAACCACTAAAGATGTACTGTGACAATGAGCCTGCAGTATTTTATGCTCACAACAACAAGTCGAGTACAGGTACGAAACTGATTGAGGTTAAGTATTATGTTGTGAAACACAAGATCCAGGATCAAACTATAAGTCTCGAGCATATAAGGACAAAAGATATGCTTGCGGATCCGCTAACGAAAGGCTTACCACCCAGCGTGTTCAAGGAGCACGTAGCCGGCATGGGTTTAAGGGAAAGTCTTACCTATCCTGGATCATAAGAGGCCCAAAAGTAAAAGAATTTGTTTCAAAACAGAGAAGTGCATTGTGGCTGTCTGATTCTATCGGCAATAGAGCTGTGACGATGAAACATGCCCTATGTACTGCTCCAAAATGAAATGAATAAAATGAAAGTATAAGGTTAAAAGAAAAGTTGAGATCAAGGGGGAGAATGTTAGGATGATCTCCTCGCGTCCGAGCCCAACGGCTCGAACTCGGACCCTTGACCTCGTCCGCGCCCTGATCGGGGGCGCCCAACCGCATCTGGTTGGTGGGCCCCTGTCGCCTGTGCTATATATACAGTGGTGGGGGCGGTGGCACAGGTAACGAGGTTGACCGGAGTGCCACTCGCCCCACCAACACACCCACCGATTAGGGTTCGCACAGTGCCGACGGGAAGCTCCGCCGCCACCTCTCGCTCGACCTCACGCCGTCGCCGTCGTCACCATGTCCAGATCGGCGAGCTCCACCTCTAATGGATAAGGTAAACCTCACAGACCCGCAGTATTTCATTCTACCCGGCTAAGATCTACACCTAGATGATCCAGCAAAGCAAACAGTATATTGTATCTTTGTCAGAAAAACTACCATTGTGCATAACTGCCAAAGCCATTAAAAGCAAAAGAAGTTCACAACAAGAAAGAGAGATAAAGAAAACAAAACAGACATATTGTACATATCGAGGAGATCACTGTCTTGAGATAATACAGATTAAGATGTACAGTACTACCTCAGAAAATATATTGGGCTCAAGCCAAGAAACCAACATAAAAAGAGAACGGGCTGGCGTAAAATGACAAACAACCCTACAACGATCGGTCACTGGTCCATACACCAAACTCAGGAATACCCATAGGATCTTCAATTGAGTGCAGTGCCCATAACCTGAAAGACCGTACGGGAAGCGGCTGAGGAGAGTTTGTGCTGGGCACCGTCTGGCCAATTTCGACCGGAGTCCAGGGTTTATCACAATTTTCTGATGCGCTTTGAATGTAAATATTGTTAGGGTGTGTTTGGTAGATCACATAATTTGTTTGGCCCAGTTAGGCAGTGATGGGGTGGGCACTGCTCGCTAGAAACTGACACTGGGTCAAATTGTGCAGCCCATTTGGTGGCATGCATGCGTGTTGCTCGCATGAGTTGCTTTCCATGCTTGCTGCCTCTTGACTGAGGTATTACCTCCGCTAATGGAATTCTTATAACAGCCATAGGATGATGGGGCAATGGCTAGCGATGCATAGGGTGATGAGGCATTGGCTGTTGCTGAATTGGCCGAGAAGGCATAGCTTGATCAAGCATAGCGTGAAGAGGCATGTCCTGATAAGCCAAGAAATTTTGGAACTCCTCTTGTACCTCCTCCAGAGTATCTCATACTGATGGCTGTGAAAAATAACCATCTTTATCCATGTTTAAGTCTGATATTGATCGAGTATTTGATGAAAGGGATTTCTATTTTCGTGCCCCTGCTTCGTTAGTTGTACTCAGTTTTCCCCAGCTCGTTAGTTTTTCCTCAGCTTTCCCCTCCCTCTAGTTTGAAACCCCTCGAAGATGCGGGTTGCCATCAGGTCAGAGGCCTTACCGT
The DNA here is from genome assembly GCF_022539505.1 of Lolium rigidum. Lineage (NCBI taxonomy): Eukaryota > Viridiplantae > Streptophyta > Magnoliopsida > Poales > Poaceae > Lolium > Lolium rigidum. The sequence goes on along the minus strand of NC_061509.1, from coordinate 13,391,777 downwards.
TACCGTTAATCTGACGGGTGGGGCTGCACAGAGGTGGGGCTGCATAGAGGGCAGTTCCTCTCTGACCGTCTCGTGCTGACGGGTAGCCATCCATCTACCGCTGACGCGTTGGCCGTTTTATTTCCTGATTGTATACGCGGTGCTGCCAATGACAAATGGGGCCGCTCTATGGGGCTGCCGCAGCCAATGACCAGTGGGTCGTCTATTTATTTATAGAAAATTATATTGCCGCTCTGTGGGGCCTCCGCAGCCAATGACCGCTGTGGCAGGTGACTATTTTCGCAGCTTAATCTAAAGTGACTCTTATGCTAAACATTGTGCATCCCGACATTGACCTAGCAGTGGCGGCGAGCATAGCTGTTCTGACCATGCTGATATCGGCATCGGCATCGTTTGGAGGATGTGGTGCTCGAATAATAGTGGAAATGTGATATTATCTTTTACATGCATAATATATAGAAAATAGTTAGATCTCTAAATCGATGCATATGAAGCTACATATATATTCTTGGTCATAATCCCCTTATCTAAAGGGGATGGATGCATGGCTTCACGTCGTCGTCGCTTTCATCGTCAGTATCTTCATCGTCCGAGTAGTAGTACTTCCTGCACATTGTTCCGTCGAACACATTCACTGTGAGCACATCATTGCCTTCATATTTGAAGTGTACGAAGCAGCCGAAATCCACACCGTGCGTGATGGCGAATTTCTCCCAGCCCTTGTCGAGGTACATCCGGCCTTGACCGTCAAATAGGACCTCCACGGTCCAGAGACGAGGACCACGGTCAGCTGCTCGCGAGATACACCTTAGCTGGCTCCTGGCCGTCAAGATAGTCCGCAAACTTTTTTGGGAGAGCTCTGCAAAGAGATCGAGCGCCGATCGTTTGAAATTAAAGGTTTTTAGAACATGCCCATAATTAATCACATGCATCATATATGTGGAAACGCGTACGTACCTTCTTGACCAAAGGGTCTTCATAGACGACGATGAAGAACTCCTCTATGATCAATGGCTGTGTTGACGGTGGTGGTGGCAATGATGATGATCCACTTCCCCTTCCCCTTCCGCTTCCCCTTCCCCTTCCCCTTCCCCTTCCCCTTCCGGTCCACGTCCGAGACGTGGAAGCCATGGCAATGGATCAAGTGTATGTGAACGAAGAAGAGAGAGGCAGAACCTATTGACACAAGGGATGGCCGTGTGGGTGTTTATAAGGGAGAGATGACCGTTGTAGGGGTTTACACAATAAAATAAGGAGGAGGTGAACGTTGGTGGGGGTTTACACAATAAATTAAGGAGGAGATGACCGTTGTGGGGGTTTACACAATAAATTAAGGAGGAGACGACCGTTGTGGGGGTATATATCTCAACAAAAAAGTAATGCGGACTATCTTGACGGAAATGGAACTTCGTGATATAGTTTATCATTTTACCGTGAAAAGTAATGCCTAAAAGAAATGGTAATTCGTGATAGTTTATCATTTACCGTAATGGCTACAACAAATCGTTGATGGTTTATCATTTTTTGTGTGAAAAGTAATGGCTACAAGAAATGGGTGATGGTGTATCATTTTTTGCGTGAAAAGTAATGGCTACAACAAAATCGGTGATGGTTTATCGTTTTTTGCGTGAAAAGTAATGGCTACAAGAAATGGGTGATGGTGTATCATTTTTTGCGTGAAAAGTAATGTCTACAACAAAATCGGTGATGGTTTATCGTTTTTTTGCGTGAAAAGTAATGGCTACAAGAAATGGGTGATGGTGTATCATTTTGCGTGAAAAGTAATGGCTACAACAAAATCGGTGATGGTTTGTCGTTTTTTGCGTGAAAAGTAATGGCTACAACAAATCGGTGATGGTGTATCATTTTTTTGCGTGAAAAGTAATGGCTACAACAAATCGGTGACGGTTTATCATTTTTTGCGTGAAACGTAATGCCTAAAAAGAGTTTATAATTTAGCTCGTGAAAAATAATGTAGAAAACCAAACTTTGCGTGAAGCTAACCGACGACAGAGAGAGAGAGGGTGGTGGCCCCGACCAGAGAGAGATAGGGGTTATCCTGCCCGTTAGATCATACGATCAACGGTCGACGGGCACGATCTGCGTGACATGGGCTAGACCAATCAGGACAATGTTGGGCGTCTGTGAGAGTTTGTGAAGGGAGAGGGCAAAACTGAGTAGTATCAAGAAACCAAGGGCAAGTGAGTAGTAAACAGACTAAGGGATTCAAATATGAGATTTAAAAAATGGAAAATGCATGTTTTGTACAATGAAACCCATCTTGGCCTACCTCAAACTATTTGCAATACAAATATACATGAGTGTGAAAATTATGGCCTCATTCAGACAAAGTATGTTTTGGGAAAAGCTGTTTTGGGTAGGGCTTATTGTGGAAAACCATGCACCTTCATAGCTACTAGGTGATTTGAGAAGTGGCAATTTGTGGTAAAACTTGATTTATCTATGATTTATCTATGATTTGAGAAGTGGCAACTTGTGGTAAAGACTCCATGAGTAAGTGCCACTCTTTTTCGGAATTTTTTGCACATTAAATAACTCATTTAACTGGTTAATCCCATTTGTTGACTCTCCGTTGACCAGCCACTTGAGGGTAAAACTGAGTATATTGCACTAGCCAGGTATTAGCACCCAAGGGGAAAACTGAGCACACAAAAAATGCTAGTATATGACTCGAGGGTATACACGAGTATATCTAAATTTCCAGGGTTAGACCCGAGGACGCGTGTTGCGGTGCAGAAGTGGAAGACGTGCCATTGTTGACGCGTGTCGCGGTGCAGACGTGCAAATAGTGGACGCGTAGGACGCGGGTCGCATTTAGGACGCGTAAGCCCCTCCTTCCCTCCCTCTGCACACAGTCGTCTCATTCTCACTCACGCACGAAACCACCCATCTCACGTCCCATCAACTTCTCCAAATCGGAAAAACCCCAACCACCCTACGCACGCTACCCTGCCGGCGATGGAGAAGAAGAATGCGCCGGCGGCCGTCGCCTCCGAGCCCGTCGCCTCCGCGCCCATCGCCGCCGAGCCCGTCGCCGCCGAGCGCGTCGCCGCCGAGGGCGGCGCATCCAAGCGCGGCGCCTCCATGAACTGGGCCTCTCTCTCGGCTGATGGACCACTTCACAAGATCGGCGAATGCTTACTGGCGAACGAGGAGTACGCCGACACCTACTCTGCTATGAGGCAAGTCTGTAGAAATTGGCGCTAAGGTTTGCCTGAGCCCGACGTGCACCTGGACGAATGGATCATGCTAGACCACGCCCTTCCACGCGTCGCTGAGTTCACCTTCCTCCAACTCGGCACATCACCCTCCGTCACCATAGATCTATCGGAAGTTCATACAAGGTTCAAATTCCTCCATATCTACCTTTTTATTTTCAATCTTAAACATCTTAGTGCTGAATGTTATCTTCATCTATATATTTTAGATACTACTTCGTCGGCTTTTGCCGTGGCGTCATCAAGCCGTGGCGTCATCGTGCTTGCCCAGAAGAACCCGCCGCACAAGATACGGCTTCTGAACCCACTCACAAAGGCATCGAACACTATGTTTGAGGCGCAGATGCCATCTGTTTTTCTGGATTCAGTCGCTGTAATCAAATCCCCGACTATTGTCTTCGTTGCCGCACAATTCCCGCCGGAAATTGGTTGGGTCGATGCGAGCACTCCAACTAAGGATATATATGAAGATTGGGGAGAAGAAAGATTTTCGATCGAGAACCATTGTCTGCGTTGCATTACCCCATTCAATGGTGAACTGTATGCGATAGGCTGCGGACAATTTTGAGATCGGAAGAATAGTGTGCACCAATGTACGGTTGCAGCAGCGCGCGAGCACCTTGTCAAGATGGAGACACTAATTTCATTTCCAGAACTTGGACGTCGAAGTTCTACCTTGTGAAGTCGGATGGTGATCTCGCTGCTTGTGTTGTTGGTCAACCGGGCTTTGGCGGGCAAACCATTGGTGTACCGTGTGGACACTCGGAGCCGCTCTCTCCATCCGGTCAGTAACATTGGCAGTAATGCCTTCTTCGTGAATCATATCCGGTCTATCTCCATCGACACTAGAGTGCACCCGACACTTCAACCTGGCTGCATCTACTACACGGATTTGGGTTATATCAGAGAGTACTCTCATGATACAAAGGCATGGGATGAGTGGCCACTACGTGTGGATAGAATAGGAAACTACGGTATGAAAAATGAACACAGGCCATACCGTCTGGAGGATGTATTGGCCGCACACTGCAGACGGAACGAGTTCAACCAATATTTCCTTGGGGTAATGCACGAATGGAGCGACGAAGAAATATATGAGGAGGATTGAAGAACAGATTCATTCATCCTGGGGTATCCTAATCTTCTTGTTGTCCATACATTGCGTGCGTCTTGTATATTTTTCAGCTTAGTTTGTCGTGAACATTAACAATGTTATTGGCTGCTTTTGGCTGCTTGTATGCGATTAATGTATTATACTTAGTTTTCTCGATTATGCTTGTTGTGAATTTATCATATACTAGCTTCTAGATTTGCTGCCATATTGGGCAAAAAACGAGGGCTAAAAGGCATAAATAACCCCAGAGATTTGCTACTAGATTTGCTGCCATATTGAAGAAAGACAGAAATAGAAGCTTCTCTAGATTTGATACTAATTTGGTGAAAAAGACGAGAGAGAGAAAGAGGGGAAAAGGTGCTCTTAAAAATGCCAATTTGGGCCGAGAGAGACAAAACCCAGCTCCTGCTCACGTGCAACCAAACGCTTCTCGTCTGTCCCACGCGGTCCCTTTCTACCAGCCCCACGCGACGCGGCCCCACGCGGCCCCACGGACGACGCGGCGCAACACGTCGGCCACGAACGTCCAAATAGACGGATTCCTTCCGTCTGAGCTCCTTCTGCGGGTTTCAGACATAGGCTTGGGGAAAACTGAGGAAAAACTAAGGGGCTGGGGAAAACTGAGTACAACTAACGAAGCGGGGGCACGAAAATAGAAATCCCTTGATGAAATATCTCTCTCCACTTGCCACTAATCACTAATTATTGCAAAGATTTAAAAATCCCTTCTTTTATTTCTCCGTGTGCAGATATGGACATTTTCTGGAAAGAATCAAGAGCAGTTAATGAAGATTTCCAAGTTTCCAAATCCCGTAAGTCAAAGAGGCCACGAAGAGAAGCAGCAAGGAGTTTGGGGAGCAATAGTACGATCGCAGACCGCCTGTACGACGCTCCCATGCCATGTGCCATCGCCTTCCCCCTTGTTAAACAGAACAACTTTCGTAAAGGGGCCTATATATGATGGGCATCACAACCGCCTGAAAAGATACGCGGAGAAGAAACACCACACATAAATCAGAAGCTACCCTGAGATCCATTTCACCAATCGCATCTGAGGAGATGGGAGTCGTTGCTCCATCGCCATCTTCATCAACATCTCCATCCTCCAGCCTCTATTTAGCCATAGATTCTACTTGTACTCTTGAGCTCGTCACAATTGGTGGCATTGTAAGACTATTTTACATTAATCTTAAGAATTCATTTGCAATGTTTATGATTGTTGATCTTATCATGTGTGAGTAGTCATCGCATCATCATGTGCATCTAATTCTACATGGGTGTTGTGCTCAATTTTCATTTAAATATTTGTATGATTGTGTATCTCTATCTCCTACCTCAATCCAGGACTTGCCAATTACCCTAGACCGAGATTGTTGATAAAGGTAATGACGTGAGATTAGTGGTAATATGTTGCTTTTTGCGAAACCCAGTGACATTAGGGGGAGTACGGTGGTAGTTTGAGATCCATTAGGGAATAACGATGATGTCATTAATCTCAATGTTTTGGTTCGTGGATCACTTAATCATCTTTCACAACCAACTCGACTGGAGTGAATAGGTTGGACAATAGTCTATAGACAACTAGCTCGACTGGAGTCTATATTACATAATGACGCATCGCCCACAAGAATGTAATCTGAATTGATTTTATTATAATTATGATTATTATTATCTTTTATCCCATAACATGTATGCACAGCTGTAGGCAAAACCTTAGCCCTGGCCTATCTCCATTCATTGATTCACAAACCCCAAGTAAAGTTGAAGGACCGGTGAGACGAAAATTTTACAAGTTAACAAGATATTGCTTGAGTAAACCACCACGGTAGTTGCTTCCCACGGATCGATATAAACCTAGATCTTCTAGGGAAAAAGCAACTATACTACATCCGGTACACCGGATCGAAGGTATCGACCCTCTCGCAGATACTCGTTGGAGAAGCCATTCACTTGTGCTTGGCAGATCCTCCACGAATTCTAAATCCCTGGTTGCCTCCCTTTGAACACCGTATACCGCTAAATAGCGTAAAGAAGAACAAGTAAGGTACATGATCAAAATCACGAAAAAAGTAATTTGAAAAGCATTATAAGTTCACACAAGATCTGAAACTAAATGGAGCATGCATGATCATTGCCAAAAGTGGATCACAAGTTCATCCTTAACTACTATGGTGTCAACCTACAACCATATCAAAAGTGGGTGTCATCCTAACACCGCCAGTTCACCATCACATGAGGGGTTAGTATTTACCACCTCATTATACTACATGCCATCAGAAGTTTGTAAACCCCAGCTACCAACAAAATATACATCAAGTCATGATCATCATAATCAACATCACATCCATGCATGCCTCCCGAACCCCATGGTAGGAACCAGCGTAGTTGTAGTACTTGCCGAGGAAGGTCCTCAGTCACAGGATCTTGTGAGTGTCCCTCGTGCCCACTAAGCTCATGCCTGATGAGGTGGCTCAGCGTCGCCATGAGGTGCTCCTCCGTGAAACCAACAAGGTCCCTCACAGCCTAGTACAGGCCGGGGTTCATGTTAGTGGGCTTGTTCTTCCTAATGTCATGAGCGATGTCCTTGATGGCCTTGGTCATGCAGGTAAAGGCCTGAATCTCGTCGTCACCTAGAGCGTACATCTTCCTCTTGCCATTGCCACCAGGTGGCGATGGAGGATCATCAGGCTGCTTGTCGGGGCCATCAAGGACGACAGTGTCCGAGTCTTGGGTGTCAGCATCCTCAGGTGCAACATGAGTACCAAGGGGCTCACCTGACCCCCTAGCATACCTGCCGGTGGCAAGATCATACGAGAAGGTGGTTTGCATCTACACATAGTTGTTGATGGGCTTGTTCAGAAACTCAACGTCCTTCTGGTGTGCCTATGATTGCAACAGAGAGTCTGTTAGACTTGAAGGAATTGTTAATTGTGATGAAGTGAGATCATGGAGGCACTGAGCTAACCACGACATGACCTTGGTAGTTCTCTTGGGATAGGAGGATGGTGTAGGTATCGTCATCCCATTGGGCATCGCTTACGTCTCTCAGCTTGCTAATGTGGATCCAACGCACCCTCCACTTCCTCAGGTGGTTGTACACATGAGTTCCAGACACCTTAACGCCACAGGAAGGCCTTGGTGCAAGCGTTGAGATGGATCTCCTTGAAACTCTTCTCAGTGCGCACTCCGCTCTTGATGATGGAACAAATCTTGTTCAGAACAAAGGTGGACATGTAAGGGAGCCATCTCATGGTCCCCTTCACGTGCACCTTCTTCTGGGCGTTGGCAATCTTGGCTTGAACATTGGCAGAAACGACACTGATGACCCACAAGTATAGGGGATCGCAACAGTCTTTGAGGGAAGTAAAACCCAATTTATTGATTCGACACAAGGGGAGCCAAAGAATATTTGTAAGCCTTAACAGTGGAGTTGTCAATTCAGCTGCACCTGGAAACAGACTTGCTCGCAAGAGTTTATCAGTAGTAACAGTTTTATAGCAGTAGCAATAGTGAAATATCAACAGCAGTGTAACAAAGACAGCAGTAGTGATTATAGTAAACAGCAGGATTAAAATACTGTAGGCACAGGGATGGATGAACGGGCGTTGCATGGATGAGAGAAACTTATGTAACAATCAAGGTAGGGCATTTGCAGATAGTAATAAAACAGTATCCAAGTACTAAACAATCCATATGCATGTGTTCCATATTTAGTCGTACGTGCTCGCAATGAGAAACTTGCACAACATCTTTTGTCCTACCAGCCGGTGGCAGCCGGGCCTCTAGGGAATCTACTAGAAATTAAGGTACTCCTTTTAATAGAGCACCGGAGCAAAGCATTAACACTCCGTGAACACATGTGATCCTCATATCACCGTCTTCCCCTCCGGTTGTCCCAATTTCTGTCACTTTGGGGCCTCGGGTTCCGGACAGCGATATGTGTATACAACTTGCAGGTAAGATCATAAAACAATGAATATCATCATGAAACAATAACATGTTCAGATCTGAGATCATGGCACTCGGGCCCTAGTGACAAGCATTAAGCATAACAAGTTGCAACAATATCATAAAAGTACCAATTACGGAGACTAGGCACTATGCCCTAACAATCTTATGCTATTACATGACCAATCTCATCCAATCCCTACCATCCCCTTCAGCCTACAGCGGGGGAATTACTCACACATGGATGGGGGAAACATGGCTGGTCGATGGAGAGGCGTCGGTGGTGATGATGGCGATGATCTCATCCAATTCCCCGTCCCAGCGGAGTGCAACAACGGAGTTTCTGGTCCCGAGACGGAGTTTCGCGATGGCGGCGGTGTTCTGGATGTCTTCTCACGATTTCGTCTAACCCCCGTGCGTTTTTAGGTCGAAGCCCTTAAGTAGTCCAGAGGGGAGCACATGGGGCCGCCCGAGGCGTCGCCACCATAGGCCGGCGCGGCCCAGGGGCCTGCCGCGCCGCCTGGTGGGGTGGCTGCCTCGTGGCCCTCCTCCTTCTGGTCTTCTGGCTCCGTCCCTCTTCTATGAAAATAGGCCCATTGGAATTAATCCCGGGGATTTTCCTGAAAGTTGAGTTTCTGCACAAAAACGAGACACGAGGGCAATTCTGCTGAAAACAGCATTAGTCCGTGTTAGTTGTATCCAAAATACACAAATTAGAGGCAAAACAATAGCAAAAGTGTTCAGGAAAGTAGATACGTTTTGAACGTATCAACTCCCCCAAGCTTAGCTTATTGCTTGTCCTCAAGCAATTCAGTTAACAACTGAGTACGATAAAAGAACTTTCACGAACACATTTGCTCATATGATGTAAATATTCTCATGATATGGGCAAGTACTTAAGCAATTCATAATAAGATACATGCAAATAAAGTCATCTAATAGCTATGTCAATCATGGAAAAGGTACCAACAAATTAATAATAAGCATCATGAATCATGTCTATCAGCAAGATTGCAATGTTCATAAAAGGATATGATAAAGTGGTATCTCGCTTGCCCGTATTTGTACAGCAAAACATAAATGCCCGGGCACCTTTGAAGTTCATGGAAAGACTGGAAGTAGAGATTGTCAAAGATAAAAGCATCAAAGTTATACCACAGTTAATCACATTTTGGGACAAGCATATTATACTAAGAATGACAGTTTTGCTCTCAAGAAAGTGCTCAAAGAAAGGATGGTAACTCAATGTAAAAGTAAAAGATTGACCCTTCGCAGAGGGAAGCAGGGATCAACATGCGCTAGAGCTTTTCATTCTTAAAACAGGAGTAAAATTATTTTGAGAGGTGTTTGTTGTTGTCAACGAATGGTAGTGGGCACTCCAACTACCTCGTCAACCAGACTTTCAAGAGCGGCTCCCATGAAGGATGTTATCTCTACCAGCAAGGTAGATCATCCCTCTTCTCTTTTGTTTACACACGTACTTTAGTTTTATTATGGATGACACTCCCCCCAACCTTTGCTTACACAAGCCATGGCTAACCGAATCCTCGGGTGCCTTCCAACATTCACATACCATGGAGGAGTGTCTATTTGCAAATTAAGTTGCTTACTGATAAATCAGGGCAAAACATGTGAAGAGAATTATTAATGAAAGTTAATTAATTGGGGATGTGAACCCCGTTGCCAGCTCTTTTTGCAAAATTATTGGATAAGCGGATGTGCCACTAGTCCATTATGAAAGTCTGTCAGGAGTAAATGACAAGGTCGAAAGATAAACACCACATACTTCCTCATGAGCTATAAAACATCGACACAATTTGAGAAGCATTTTGAAGGTTTAAAGGTAGCACATGAGAATTTACTTGGAATGGTTTGAAATGCCATGCATAGGTATTTATGGTGGACACTTTGGAATAACTTGGTTTTCAGGGGTTTGGAAGCACGAGCAGCGTTCCCGCTCAGTACAAGTGAAGGCTAGCAATAGACTGGGAAGCGACAACCAAGAGAGCAGTAACTGTCATAATCATGCTTGCGGCAAAATAAATTAACGGAGGCATAAAAGTGATACAAGAACTCCGAGGCAAAGTAAATCGTCGAGGCTTAATTGACTTTTGTTCAGTCATATGCATGCGTGAGCATGTGCCAAGTCAATTCAAGTGAATTATTCAGAGGAGGATACCACAATGTCATACCTATTTATGAATAAAACAATGCAAGCAAATATCTATGACATGCTACTCATATTAATAAACTGGAGCTAAACATGAGAGATCATGAACTACTAGACTTTCTTAAATGACATATACCTCACATGAACCAACTAATCATGCTCACATGGATCAATATATGTACAAAAATGAAAACAAATAGAGTTCATACCAGCCTCTCACCACAGTCGAATTGCCGTAGATCGTCATTATTGCCTTTCACTTGTGTAGCTTGAATAATATGGAATGAAAATCAAGCTCCAGCCACCGAAGACCGCTGAACTCCATAATGAAATTTACAAAACCAAATAAGAACAACAAATATTTTTGGTGTTTTCGAATTGGAAACAAGAACAAAAGGAAACAAGCAAACAAAGCAAAATCTTTTTGGATTTTCTTATAGCTAACCAACGATAGCAAATAAAGCAAAATAAAAGCAAGAAACCAAAATAAACAAATGGTAAAGAGAAACAATAGAAATATTTTTGGTCTTTTTGTGTTTTAGTAAAGAAACAAAGCGAAAACAAGAAAATAAAAACTAAAAGAGTCACATAAACACAAAGCAGCAGAAATTCGTCAAACTTAACAGCAGTACAGTAACCGATTTTTAAAAAAATCTTCCGCTGCTCAGCTCGAAAAGTGTTCAACTAATGAAAGTTAGATAATAACCCGGGGAACATGCACAAAAATTGGCTTCGCAAAATATCGTTCTGGCTGTTTTTGAGAATTTTTTTGGGTATCAGTCCAGAATCTGTTTTCAATCAGCACTTTCCCAAATATCATCTCCCTCTTATTAGAAAACCACTTTAAGAAGCTAAACAAGTATGTACAAATATCCAGCAACTATAATATGAAATGAATGAGTGATGCCGGTATACCTCCCCCCAAGCTTAGGCTTTTGGCCTAAGTGGAGATCAACCCCAGCGAGGGTCAGGGTTCCACGCCGGTGGATCATACATGGCGTGGTCATAATAAGGTCCTTGTGCAGAAGAAAAGGGTGAAGGCTCCACATGCCCGAAGTGCTAATGCGAAGAGCTCGCTGCATCGGATGACAAGTCGAGGTGTTCCTCGGCCTCCTCCGTGTCGTCCCCTGCATGATGGCCATCCCCCTCTATGTATGCATTCAGTTCATCTTCCGTGACTGACCAATTTTTCCTCGAATCAAGGTTAAACAAAACAGGTGCAGACAATCCTACTAGCCTTTCAGTTTTCTTAGTTGTTCTCCAATTTTTCTTGTAAAATGTTATCTTGTAAGACAGGTTACTCAAATTATACAAATCAGAAACAAAGTCATGTTTAATCATGGAAACAATGTCAAGTTTCTCCATGGAGAGCTGAATATCAAGATGGTGAGGTTCTACACCATGCATAGCTAATAAACGAGAGGCGATGAGACCTCCACAAATTCCTCCCTTCTCACGGTTAGTAGCAAGTCTATAGGCTATCAAAGCACCCAAATTATAAGTCCTATCAACTTGCAATGCAGCATCTAGGAAAACCAAATCCTGGATAGATAACTTATTTGCATTCTTTCTAGCAAGAACGCACTTGGTGATGAAATAAGCAAAGTAACGAATAGCTGGGAGTTGAATACTACTGATTTTACCACTATCTTCTGAGAAGCTTCTCCCTTGACAAATCATCTTGTATAGACTCAAGAGCTCCTGTGGCAGTCCCCTAACCTTCTCGCATGATCCCCATTGTGGCACTCTAATTGCTGCACAAAAATCATCAAAAGGCAAGTTGACTGTTTTATTATAAATTTTGTATCGAACCATGGGGTTAGATTGAGACCAATTGAATTCAAAATCTTGCACCACTGACATGGTCAGTTTTGCATATTGGTAAGGTTCACCAACAACAAAACTTTCCAACCCTGCATTGGAAATCAGATTTTGAACATCTCGCAAGATTCCTGCACTCCTCATAAAATCAACGCATGGGTAGTAAGAGGGGTATACTCCCTCTTCGCGGTGAACTCTCATAACTTCTTGCACCTCCAATTCTTGTTGGTTTAGTTGGTGCCTATTCCACTCCATTTTCTGAATTTTTTCAACAAACATTATAAAAGTTGATTTGGAGACATATAATTGAAGGAAATTACTATAGGAACTTGGTAGAGTACTAAGCATGCATCAAAACTAATTTTTACAACTTAGAACAAGCATGCAAGCTCACTAAACATGTTACCTACAGCAGCAAAATATTCAAGATATACTCAGCCAAACAAAATTCTATTTGGATAATCGAAGGAGTCACATACCGGAGAGCAAATGTGCCAAATTTCAGACAGAAATCTGGGCTGAGCAAAGAGATCGAAGAATCCCGAGTTCTTGAGCAAAAACGCGAGTGAGAGAAAGTTGGTACAAGTTTTTTCAGAAGAGAGAGTAGAATGGGAGGAAGAGATGAGTAAGTGGGGCAAGGAGGGGCCCACACCACAGGGTGGCGCGCCCCCCTCCTTGGTCGCGCCGGCACATGGGGGCAGCCCTGGGGTGTATCTCTTCGAAAAATAAGACCAACGGTATAATTTTTGTAAATTTTTGAAAATTTTGAAAAATGCACATTTCTGGGTGTTAAAATTATTATTACAGGGCAGAAAAAGATTTTGAAATCTCTAAACAACTAAAGCACCTTGCAAATCAAGTAGTGCTACAGCGAATAAAACAAGTGGAGGAAGAAAGAAATGTTGTTTAGTTCCTCTATGCATATAAAATATATTTGTTAACAAGGTTGATCAAGTCTTGCCACCAAATAAATTTTACATAACATAAGAAGAATTAAACCTCAAATCAATCATGTTACCTTGTATTGTATTGATATGGATCCAATCATAATATTTTGATATCCTTCTTTTGAAGGAGATATGCCCTAGAGGCAATAATAAAGTGGTTATTATTTATATCTTTATGTTTATGATAAATGTTTATATATCATGCTATAATTGTATTAACCGAAACATTAGTACATGTGTGATATGTAGACAAACAAGAAGTCCATAGTATGCCTCTTAAACTAGCTTGTTGATTAATGGATGATTAGTTTCATAATCATGAACATTGGATGTTATTAATAACAAGGTTATATCATTATATGAATGATGTAATGGACACACCCAATTAAGCGTAGCATAAGATCTCGTCATTAAGTTATTTGCTATAAGCTTTCGATACATAGTTACCTAGTCCTTATGACCATGAGATCATGTAAATCACTTATACCGGAAAGGTACTTTGATTACACCAAACAACACCGCGTAAATGGGTGGCTATAAAGGTGGGATTAAGTATCCGGAAAGTATGAGTTGAGGTATATGGATCAACAGTGGGATTTGTCCATCCCGATGACGGATAGATATACTCTGGGCCCGCTCGGTGGAATGTCGTCTAATGTCTTACAAGCATATGAATGAGTTCATAAGAGACCACATACCACAGTACGAGTAAAGAGTACTTGTCAGGAGACGAGGTTGAACAAGGTATAGAGTGATACCGAAGATCAAACCTCGGACAAGTAAAATATCGCGTGACAAAGGGAATTGGTATTATATGTGTATGGTTCATTCGATCACTAAAGTCATCGTTGAATATGTGGGAGCCATTATGGATCTCCAGATCCCGCTATTGGTTATTGGTCGGAGTGAGTACTCAACCATGTCCGCATAGTTCACGAACCGTAGGGTGACACACTTAAAGTTGGATGTTGAAATGGTAGTACTTGAATATGGAATGGAGTTCGAATATTTGTTCGGAGTCCCGGATGAGATCCCGGACATCACGAGGAGTTCGGAATGGTCCGGAGAATAAGATTCATATATAGGATGTCATTTTATGTGAATTAAAATGTCACGGAAGGTTCTATGGAAGGTTCTAGAAGGTTCTAGAAAAGTCCGGAAGAAACCACCAAGGAAGGTGGAGTCCACATGGGACTCCACCTCCATGGCCGGCCAACCCTAGTGGGGGAGGAGTCCCAAGTGGACTCCCCCTTAGGGGGCCGGCCACCCCCCATATGGGAGGTGGAACTCCCACCTCTAGTGGGAGTCCTAGCTTGGCTAGGTTTCGCCTCCATATGGAAGGATTTGGTTTCGGGTCTTATTCGAAGACTTGGAGTCCAACACTTGGGGTTCCACCTATATAATGAGGGGCCAAGGGAGGGGGCCGACCACCCCAAGACCACAAGCTGGCCGCCCCATTGAAGTGGCCGGCCACCCCTCCCAAACCCTAGCCGCCCCCTCTCCTCCATATCTTCCGCGTAGCTTTAGCGAAGCTCCGCCGGAGTTCTCCACCGCCACCGACACCACGCCGTCGTGCTGTCGGATTCAAGAGGAGCTACTACTTCCGCTGCCCGCTGGAACGGGAGGTGGACGTCGTCTTCATCAACAACCGAACGTGTGACCGAGTACGGAGGTGCTGCCCGTTCGTGGCGCCGGAACCGATCGTGATCAAGATCTTCTACGCGCTTTTGCAAGCGGCAAGTGAACGTCTACCGCAGCAACAAGAGCCTCCTCTTGTAGGCTTTGGAATCTCTTCAAGGGTGAGACTCGATAAACCCCTCATTGCTACTGTCTTCTAGATTGCATCTTGGCTTGGATTGCGTGTTCGCGGTAGGAAAATTTTTGTTTTCTATGCAACGAATCCCTACATCTTTAGGCTCACATGTTGGACAATCAATAACTCCCACTTTGATAGTTCTCACATTAGAAATTGTATGAACTCCACATACTTTATCAATCCTCTTGGGAAAATAAACAGTATGCTCCTTGTCATCAACATTGAAAGTAACTTTTCCATTATTGCAATCAATAACAGCCCCTGCGGTGTTAAGAAAAGGTCTCCCAAGAATAATAGACATATTATCATCTTCAGGCATTTCCAACACAACAAAATCAGTTAATATTAAGCAGTTATTAGTAACTTGAACAGGAACATCCTCACATATACCAACATGAATAGCAGTAGATTTATCAGCCATTTGCAAATATATATCAGTTGGTATCAACTTATCTAAATAAAGTCTCTTATAAAGAGAAAAAGGCATAACACTAACACCTGCTCCCAAATCACATAGAGCAGTTCTAACATAATTATTCTTGATGGAACAAGGAATAGTCGGTATACCTGGGTCACCCAGACTTCTTTGGAACTTTGCCATTGAAAGAGTAATTAGCAAGCATAGTGGAAATCTCCTCATTAGGAATTTTCCTTTTGTTAGAGACAATATCTTTCATATACTTTGAATAAGGAGGCAATTTAATAGCATCAGTCAAAGGGATTTGTAAGAACAAAGGTTTCATCCAATCACAAAATTTATTATAGTGTTCTTCTTCCTTTGATTTTAGTTTCTTAGCAGGAAAAGGCATTTGCTTTTGAACCCAAGGTTCTCTTTCATTACCATGTTTCTTAGCAATAAAATCTTCTTTAGTATACTTTTTATTTTTAGCATGCTTTTCAGGTTCATCTTCAACCTCTTTTTTATCAGAAGCATCATTCTTATCATTATCTTTATCATGTTCATTACCACTTTCAGTTTCAGCATCAGAAATGGAAATACTATTAGGATCATTACCAGGCTCAGAGGATTCTACAACAGTTTTATGTTTCTTCTTCTTTTTCTTAGAAGGAGCACTAGTTTCAGTTCGTTGAGAATCTTGTTCAACTCTTTTGGGGTGCCCCTCAGGATGTATAGGATCCTGAGTAGAAACACCGCCTCTAGTTGTTACTTCATAAGCATGTTTTTCTTTAGAACTATTTTTTAACAAGTTATTTTGCACTTTAGTGAGTTGATCAATTTGAGTTTGAACCATATGAAAATATTTGACAAGCATCTTAACATCATTGGAGATTCTCTCCACAATATCATGCAATTTACTAATAGCTTGAGAATTTTCCATTAAATGATTCTCTACTCTCATATTAAAATTATCTTGCTTAATAATATAATTATCAAACTCATCTAAGCATTGAGCAGGAGGTTTTGAATAAGGAATATCTTCCCTAGTAAAGCGTTGAAGAGAATGTACCTCAATCATGGATGAAGGGGGAGTTATCTTGCATAAATCTTCTATGGGAGGTAAATTCTTCACATCTTCAGATTTAATACCTTTCTCCTTAAGAGATTTCTTGGCTTCCCTCATATATTCATCATTTAATTTAATCATACCCCTCTTCTTCAATATTGGCGTCGGGGTTGGTTCAGGTGCAGTCCAATCATCGTGATTCCGGCCTATTCTAGCCAATAATTCTTCAGCTTCGTCCGGAGTTCTTTTCCTGAAAACACAACCAGCACAACTATCCAGGTATGCCCTAGACTCAATGGTTAGTCCACTATAAAATATATCAAGTAAATCATGCTTTTCCAGATCATGTCCAGGTCGAGCTCTGATAAGAGAGCAAAATCTTGCCCAAGCTTCAGGCAATTTCTCTCCATCTTCCTGGTCAAAACTATAAATTTTCTGCAAAGCAACATGTTGAGCACTAGCAGGAAAGTATTTTCGAAAGAAAACATCAAGCAAACCACTTGGACTATCAATAGAATCAGGAGGCAAACTATTATACCAAGTTTTAGCATCATCCTTTAATGAGAAAGGAAAAAAATTAGCAACAAAATAAGTACGCTTCTTGATATCATCAGAAAACAAGCTACTCAAAGTTGAAAGCTCATTCATGTGTTCTACAACACTTTCTTTTTCAGTACCACAAAAAGGTGTTTTCTCAACAATAGATATATGAGATAAATCAAGAGAAAATTCATAATCCTTTTCCTTAATGTTTATAGGAGATGTGGCAAATTTAGGATCAGGAGACAGTTTATATCTAACAGTATATTGTGCAAGAAGGTTTTTAATTTTACTTGCATCAGTAGTAGCATTGCATTTAACAATAAAATCATCATCAAGTTCCACATAATCTTCATCAAGATCATCACTAGAGTATTCAGACTCAGGTGAATTAACAGGTGTAACAGTATTTTCATTAGGAGTTTCAGTATTTTCAATTTGTCTACATCTAGCAATTGTAGCATCTAGAAAAGATCCTAACGAACCACTATCATCAAGCACAGCAGAAGCATCATCAAAAGTATAAGAATTTTCAGATTCAGCAGAAGTACCAGCATGTGAAGTTTGTGGTGGTGAAACAAGTTGACTTATCACAGATGGTGAATCAAGAGCGGCAGAGGTACTCAGAGTTGTACCTTTTCTTGTAGTGGATGGTAATATGACGACCTTAGTATCGCGAGGTTTACCCATGATGGAGAATTTGCAGCGAACAATATCAATCCAAGTGAACTTGCAAATAAAGCTATGCTCCCTGGTAACGGCGCCAGAAAATAGTCTTGATGACCCACAAGTATAGGGTATCGCAACAGTCTTCGAGGGAAGTAAAACCCAATTTATTGATTCGACACAAGGGGAGCCAAAGAATATTTGTAAGCCTTAACAGCGGAGTTGTCAATTCAGCTGCACCTGGAAAAAGACATGCTCACAAGAGTTTATCAGTAGCAATAGTTTTATAGCAGTAGCAGTAGTGAAATATCAGCAGCAGTGTAACAAAGACAGCAGTAGTGATTATAGTAAACAGCAGGATTAAAATACTATAGGCACAGGGATGGATGAACGGACGTTGCATGGATGAGAGAAACTCATGTAACAATCAAGGTAGGGCATTTGCAAATAGTAATAAAACAGTATCCAAGTACTAAACAATCCATAGGCATGTGTTCCATATTTAGTCGTACGTGTTCGCAATGAGAAACTTGCACAACATCTTTTGTCCTACCAGCCGGTGACAGTCGGGCCTCTAGGGAATCTACTGGAAATTATGGTACTCCTTTTAATAGAGCACCGGAGCAAAGCATTAACACTCTGTGAACACATGTGATCCTCATATCACCGCCTTCCCCTCCGGTTGTCCCAATTTCTGTCACTTTGGGGCCTCGGGTTCCGGACAGCGATATGTGTATACAACTTGCAGGTAAGATCATAAAACAATGAATATCATCATGAAACGATAACATGTTCAGATCTGAGATCATGGCACTCGGGTCCTAGTGACAAGCATTAAGCATAACAAGTTGCAACAATATCATAAAAGTACCAATTACGGACACTAGGCACTATGCCCTAACAATCTTATGCTATTACATGAGCAATCTCATCCAATCCCTACCATCCCCTTCAGCCTACAGCGGGGGAATTACTCACACATGGATGGGGGAAACATGGCTGGTCGATGGAGAGGCGTCGGTGGTGATGATGGCGATGATCTCCTCCAATTCCCCGTCCCGGCGGAGTGCCAGAACAGAGTTTCTGGTCCCGAGACGGAGTTTCGCGATGGCGGCGGTGTTCTGGATGTCTTCTGGCGATTTCGTCTAACCCCTGTGCGTTTTTAGGTCGAAGCCCTTAAGTAGTCCAGAGGGGAGCACCTGGGGCCGCCCGAGGCGTCGCCACCATAGGCCGGCGCGGCCCAGGGGCCTGCCGCGCCGCCTGGTGGGGTGGCTGCCTCGTGCCCCCCCTCCTTCTGGTCTTCTGGCTCCGTCCCTCTTCTATGAAAATAGGCCCATTGGAATTAATCCCGTGGATTTTCCTGAAAGTTGAGTTTCTGCACAAAAACGAGACACCAGGGCAATTCTGCTGAAAACAGCGTTAGTCCGTGTTAGTTGTATCCAAAATACACAAATTAGAGGCAAAACAATAGCAAAAGTGTTCGGAAAAGTAGATACGTTTTGGACGTATCAGACACTCATAAAGCTCTAGATTCTTGGGGCTAAAGATACAAGGGAGCTATCTTGGGTGGAGGGTTTGCTCGTGCCTGGCTCTCATCGACACAGAAGGGATCTCGAATTCTGCAAGAGGGACTAGAGACTGGGTGAAATCGTTGCAGAACGAGTCCTACAAACATATGCATATTTTTCGACATAGGGGCAACACCCTAGCCTCGACTACATCAATAGATGCAAACGGGCCTTTCATTTATTGAGAAGTACCAATATATCATTCCATTATTACAATGATGGATTAGATAAGGTTGAGACATGTATCAACAATAGAAAAATGAGAAGCATCAAAACACTAAACATTTGTGAGTCTAATAAGATGACAGCCCTCCAGTAGCCTAGAAAAAGAATTCCTGAGCAAGCATTAACAAGCAGTTGCATCCAATAACCACGTACTCCCACTAATCCTCCAGGAGAATATTAGGCACATAGCTGAATCTACTGCACAACCCGTGGAATAACCTGCAAAAAAATATTCCCTTATGTTTATTGAAAAATATCATTTTGGCTTGTCCAAATAGCCCAATACAATGAAACGCCAATGTGTATCCTGGCTTTATCAATTTTATTTACACCATTCAACTAATTACCAAACATATCAGTAATATTATTAGGAGGCGGAATGTTGTAAGCTAAATAAACCATGCGCAAAATAATTTTGCAAAAGGACAAACAAGAAACAAATGCTGAAGAGTTTCATTAGAATCACAAAAGCAACACTTTTGGTATCCATTCCAATTTAATTTAGCCAGATTATCTTTAGTTAACATCACTGTTTATTTAGAAACAGATGCATGTAAACATTGAAGTGGATTTGAGCATAAACATTGCACATAAACATGGACAGTGAGTGTCGAAGATCCAGTTGTACAACTACACGGAAAGCTAAAACCAACTATTCCTAGCAGCACAAAATGGTGAACAACCAACTCAACATACTAGGGACAAGATCAAGCTCAACCTAGTTGTTCTACAATCACAAAAGGGTCAACATCTTACTCATCTATTTCTAGCATGCCATCAATGCAGCCCGCCAAATCACGCACACTACATCCGTTCAAGATCTAGTACAACAGGAACAATGTAGATCTACCTGGAACCCTACTCGGAGAAGTGGTGACTTACCTTCATCACTGCAAGAGGAGGACGGAGCTAGCTGCCTTAGGGAAAGCATGTACTAGTCTTAACACGAACATCACATCCGCCTTCGATTGTTAGTTTTCCTTTTTTTTACCATGGATTTTATTTTACTAGCAAAACAAAGTTTCTCTTAAAAAAGGAAAATGATATTAATCACCTGGAAGATCAACCCGCCACCAGTCCACCACCCTCTGTCAGCGCGCAGTGGATAAGCGGCCCCCACAGAGACCTCTCCCTCAGCTTGCTACTAAACCCGCCTCCAAGAGCGAGCTCCCCATCCTCGGCCACTACTGCAATATAGAGCACACACTACGTTGTTGGCCTCGCGTTGCTATGACGGCTGGGCCGCATTCGATGTTGAGACAAGGCGCCCCGATGATACTACCGGACGGCACCGCTGCTAGGACAGCCCACCGCCGATGCTACAAGCTCTACTGCAAGTGCCACGAGCTCCAGTAGTCGATGCTAAAACCGGCCGCCGCTGATGCTACGACCAGTCACTGCAGCTGCTACAAGCCCTACTGTCATTGCTGCAAGCGGTGCCGTTGGCGATGCTAAATGTGTATTGCCAGTGTTGAAAGCGGTGGCCACCGATCCTACAAGCCCTACTTGCGAGTTTGATACGTCTCCAACGTATCGATAATTTCTTATGTTCCATGCCACATTATTGATGATATCTACATGTTTTATGCACATTTTATGTCATTATTATGTGTTTTCCGGAACTAACCTATTGACGAGATGCCGAAGGGCCAGTTCCTGTTTTCTGCTGTTTTTGGTTTCAGAAATCCTAGTAAGGAAATATTCTCGGAATCGGACGAAATCAACGCCCAGCATCTTAGAATCACCGGAAGCATCCAGAACACCCGAGAGTCGCCAGAGTGGACCCACAGGGGGCCCATGAAGCCCCTCGACCTAAAACCTCGAGACGAAAAAGCCACGGGACGAGAAACCTTCCAGAGCCACCGCCATCGCGAAGCCAAGATCTGGGGGACAGGAGTCTCTGTTCCGGCACGCCGCCGGGACGGGGAAGTGCCCCCGGAAGGCTTCTCCATCGACACCGCTGCCATCTCCACCGCCATCTTCATCAACGCTGCTGTCTCCCATGAGGAGGGAGTAGTTCTCCATCGAGGCTCGGGGCTGTACCGGTAGCTATGTGGTTAATCTCTCTCCTATGTACCTCAATACAATGATCTCATGAGCTGCTTTACATGATTGAGATTCATATGAGTTTTGTATCACAATTCATCTATGTGCTACTCTAGTGATGTTATTAAAGTACTCTATTCCTCCTGCATGGTGTAAAGGGGCAGTGTGTGCATCATGTAGTACTTGGCGTAGTTTATGATTGTGATCTCTTGTGGATTATGAAGTTAACTATTACTATGATGGTATTGATGTGATCTATTTGGTTATGTTGATCTATCTTGCACTCTAAGGTTATTTAAACATGAACATTGAATATTGTGGAGCTTGTTAACTCCGGCATTGAGGGTTCGTGTAATCCTACACAATTAGTGGTGTTCATCATCCAACAAGAGGGTGTAGAGTCTAGCATTTATCTATTCTGTTATGTGATCAATGTTGAGAGTGTCCACTAGTGAAAGTATAATCCCTAGGCCTTGTTCCTAAATATCGCTATCGCTGCTTGTTTACTTGTTCTACTCGTATTTGTACTCGTCCGCAATATTACCACCATCAACTACACGCCGACAAGCACTTTTCCGGCACCGTTACTACTCGCTCATACTTATTCATACCACCTGTATTTCACTATCTCTTCGCCGAACTAGTGCACCTATTAGGTGTGTTGGGGACACAAGAGACTTCTTGCTTTGTGGTTGCGGGGTTGCATGAGAGGGATATCTTTGACCTCTTCCTCCCCGAGATCGATAAACCTTGGGTGATCCACTTAAGGGAAACTTGCTCGCTGTTCTACAAACCTCTCGCTCTTGGAGGCCCAACACTGTCTACAAGAATAGAAGCTCCCGTAGACATCAAGCACTTTTACGGCGCCGTTGCCTGGGAGGAAAGGTAAAAGGCACTCATACTCCGGTTCCAGGTAACAGTACTTTTTTGGCGCCATTGTGTGTGTGCTCGAAGCTATTTCCTTTAGATCCTGCAATTGCATCTTTTTGTTTCTTGTTTACACTAGTAAGGCATAATGGACAACAATGAGCTTCTTACTCTATTTCCTGATTTAAGACATGGATGGTTTGATCCGAAAATTAAAAAACCCATGGAACATATTAGTATGAACGCTTTGAACACTATTGTTGCTAATGATATGGAAAATTCTAAGCTTGGGGAAGCTGACTTTGATGAGCATGATCTTTTTAGTCCACCAAGCATTGAGGAGAAAATTTACTTTGATGATACTTTACCTCCTATTTATGATGATTATAATGATATTGGTCTTTTAGTACCACCTGTTATGGAGGATAAATTTGATTATGATTACAATATGCCTCCTATATTTGATGATAGCTACTTTGTTGAATTTGCTCCCACTACAACTAATAAAATTGATTATGCTTATGTGGAGAGTAATAATTTTATGCATGAGACTCATGATAAGAATGCTTTATGTGATAGTTATATTGTTGAGTTTGCTCATAATGCTACTGAAAGTTATTATGAGAGAGGAAAATATGGTTGTAGAAATTTTCATGTTACTAAAATGCCTCTCTATGTGCTGAAATTTTTGAAGCTACACTTGTTTTATCTTCCTATGCTTGTCACTTTGTTCTTCATGAATTCATTTGTGTACAAGATTCCTTTTCATAGGAAGCATGTTAGGCTTAAATTTTTTTTGAATTTGCCTCTTGATGCTCTCTTTTGCTTCAAATACTATTTCTTGCGAGTGCATCATTAAAACTGCTGAGCCCATCTTAATGGCTAAAAAGAAAGAACTTCTTGGGAGATAACCCATGTGTTTATTTTGCTACAGTATTTTTGTTTTATATTTGTGTCTTGGAAGTTGTTACTACTGTAGCAACCTCTCCTTATCTTAGTTTTGTGCATTGTTGTGCCAAGTAAAGTCGTTGATAGTAAGGTTCATACTAGATTTGGATTACTGCGCAGAAACAGATTTCTTTGCTGTCACGAATCTGGGCAAAATTCTCTGTAGGTAACTCAGAAAATTATGCCAATTTACGTGAGTGATTCTCAGATATGTACGCAACTTTCATTCAATTTGAGCATTTTTATTTGAGCAAGTCTGGTGCCTCAATAAAATTCGTCATTACGAACTGTTCTGTTTTGACAGATTCTGCCTTTTATTTCGCATTGCCTGTTTTGTTATGTTCGATGGATATTTCGATTCCATTGACTTTCAGCAGCTTTGTGCAATGTCCAGAAGTGTTAAGAATGATTATGTCACCTCTGAACATGTATATTTTGATTGTGCACTAACCCTCTAATGAGTTGTTTTGAGTTTGGTGTGGAGGAAGTTTTCAAGGATCAAGAGAGGGAGATGATACGACATGATCAAGGAGAATGAAAGCTCTAAGCTTGGGGATGCCCCGGTGATTCACCCCTGCATATTTCAAGAAGACTCAAGCGTCTAAGCTTGGGGATGCCCAAGGCATCCCCTTCTTCATCGACAAATTATCAGGTTCCTCCCTTGAAACTATATTTTTATTCGGTCACATCTTATGTACTTTACTTGGAGCGTCTGTATGTTTTTGTTTTTGTTTTTGTTTGAATAAATGCATGCTTGTGTGGGAGAGAGACACGCTCCGCTGGTTCGTATGAACACATGTGTTCTTAGCCTTTAATTTTCATGGCGAAGGTTGAAACTGCTTCGTTAAATTGTTATATGGTTGGAAACGGGAAATGCTACATGTAGTAATTGGTAAAATGTCTTGGATAATGTGATACTTGGCAATTGTTGTGCTCATGTTTAAGCTCTTGCATCATATACTTTGCACCTATTAATGAAGAAATACATAGAGCTTGTTAAAATTTGGTTTGCATAATTGGTCTCTCTAAGGTCTAGATAATTTCTAGTAAAGAGTTTGAACAACAAGGAAGACGGGGTAGAGTCTTATAATATTTACAATATATCTTTTATGTGAGTTTTGCTGCACCGCTTCATACTTGTGTTTGTTTTAAATAGCCTTGCTAGCCTAAGCCTTGTATCGAGAGGGAATACTTCTCATGCATCCAAATCCTTGAGCCAACCACTATGCCATTTGTGTCCACCCTACCTACCTACTACATGGTATTTCTCCGCCATTCCAAAGTAAATTGCTTGAGTGCTACCTTTAAATTTCTAATTCTCTACCTTTACAATATATAGCTCATGGGACAAATAGCCTAAAAACTATTGTGGTATTGAATATGTACTTATGCACTTTATCTCTTATTAAGTTGCTTGTTGTGCGATAACCATGTTTCTGGGGACGCCATCAACTACTCTTTGTTGAATATCATGTGAGTTGCTATGCATGTCCGTCTTGTCTGAAGTAAGGGAGATTTACCACTAAAATGGTTAGAGCATGCATAATGTTAGAGAAGAACATTGGGCCGCTAACTAAAGCCATGATCCATGGTGGAAGTTTCAGTTTTGGACAAACATCCTCAATCTCATATGAGAAAATTAATTGTTGCTACATGCTTATGCATATAAGAGGAGTCCATTATCTGTTGTCTATGTTGTCCCGGTATGGATGTCTAAGTTGAGAATAATCAATAGCGAGAAATCCGATGCGAGCTTTCTCCTTAGACCTTTGTACGAGCGGCATAGAGGTATCCCTTTGTGACACTTGGTTAAAACATATGCATTGCGATGATAATCCAGGTAATCCGAGCTAATTAGGACAAGGTGCGGGCACTATTAGTATACTATGCATGAGGCTTGCAACTTGTAAGATATAATTTACATAACACATGTGCTTTATTACTACCGTTGACAAAATTGTTTCTTGTTTTCAAAATCAAAGCTCTAGCACAAATATAGCAATCGATGCTTTCCTCTTTGAAGGACCTTTCTTCTACTTTTATGTTGAGTCAGTTCACCTATTTCTCTCCACCTCAAGAAGCAAACACTTGTGTGAACTGCGCATTGATTCCTACATACTTGCATATTGCACTTGTTATATTACTTTACATTGACAACTATCCATGAGATATACATGTTACAAGTTAAAAGCAACCGCTGAAACTTAATCTTCCATTGTGTTGCTTCAATACCTTTACTTTGAATTATTGCTTTATGAGTTAACTCTTATGCAAGACTTATTGATGCTTGTCTTGAAAGTACTATTCATGAAAAGTCTTTGCTATATGGTTCATTTGTTTACTCATGTCATTTACCATTGTCTTGGATTGCTGCATTCATTACATATGCTTACAATAGTATGATCAAGTTTATGATGGCATGTCACTCCAGAAATTATCTTTGTTATCGTTTACCTGCTCGGGACGAGCAGAAACTAAGCTTGGGGATGCTAATACGTCTCCGACGTATCGATAATTTCTTATGTTCCATGCCACATTATTGATGATATCTACATGTTTTATGCACATTTTATGTCATTATTATGCGTTTTCCGGAACTAACCTATTGACGAGATGTCGAAGGGCCGGTTCTCGTTTTCTCGCTGTTTTTGGTTTCAGAAATCCTAGTAAGGAAATATTCTCGGAATCGGACGAAATCAACGCCCAGCATCTTAGAATCACCGGAAGCATCCAGAACACCCGAGAGTCGCCAGAGTGGACCCACAGGGGGCCCAGGAGGTAGGCCGGCGCGGCCCAGGCCCTGGCCGCGCCGCCTTATGGTGTCGTCGCCTCGTTGACCCTCTGACGCCGCCTCTTCGCCTATAAGAAGCCCCTCGACCTAAAACCTCGAGACGAAAAAGCCACGGGACGAGAAACCTTCCAGAGCCGCCGCCATCGCGAAGCCAAGATCTGGGGGACAGGAGTCTCTGTTCCGGCACGCCGCCGGGACGGGGAAGTGCCCTCGGAAGGCTTCTCCATCGACACCGCTGCCATCTCCACCGCCATCTTCATCAACGCTGCTGTCTCCCATGAGGAGGGAGTAGTTCTCCATCGAGGCTCGGGGCTGTACCGGTAGCTATGTGGTTAATCTCTCTCTATGTACCTCAATACAATGATCTCATGAGCTGCTTTACATGATTGAGATTCATATGAGTTTTGTATCACAATTCATCTATGTGCTACTCTAGTGATGTTATTAAAGTACTCTATTCCTCCTGCATGGTGTAAAGGGGCAGTGTGTGCATCATGTAGTACTTGGCGTAGTTTATGATTGTGATCTCTTGTGGATTATGAAGTTAACTATTACTATGATGGTATTGATGTGATCTATTTGGTTATGTTGATCTATCTTGCACTCTAAGGTTATTTAAACATGAACATTGAATATTGTGGAGCTTGTTAACTCCGGCATTGAGGGTTCGTGTAATCCTACGCAATTAGTGGTGTTCATCATCCAACAAGAGGGTGTAGAGTCTAGCATTTATCTATTCTGTTATGTGATCAATGTTGAGAGTGTCCACTAGTGAAAGTATAATCCCTAGGCCTTGTTCCTAAATACTGCTATCGCTGCTTGTTTATTGTTCTACTGCATTTGTACTGTCTGCAATATTATCACCATCAACTACACGCCAGCAAGCACTTTTCTGGCACCGTTACTACTTCTCATACTTATTCATACCACCTGTATTTCACTATCTCTTCGCCGAACTAGTGCACCTATTAGGTGTGTTGGGGACACAAGAGACTTCTTGCTTTGTGGTTGCAGGGTTGCATGAGAGGGATATCTTTGACCTCTTCCTCCCTGAGATCGATAAACCTTGGGTGATCCACTTAAGGGAAACTTGCTGCTGTTCTATAAACCTCTGCTCTTGGAGGCCCAACACTGTCTACAAGAATAGAAGCTCCCGTAGACATCAGAGTTCTACAAGCGGTCGGGGTTAGAGCTTGTTTTCTCCTGCGATGGTCGTGTCTCATGCAAAGCCATGGGGATAGGGATTGGATGCCTATGCTACAAATGAGGTTCCTGTCGGCGGGGCTCACGACCGAAGGAGTTCCGTCGTCTATGTCTGGGGAGCAGCAGTGAGGGTGAGGGTCTGGCTGCTACAAGCGGTCGCGAATTCTGGGATGGCCGAGGGGCCTATGTATTTTGCAGGGATGGAGCAGGTCTGAAATTTCAACAACATGCAGCGTCAATAGCTATAATGAGGATGAATACTTTTCTGCGGTGGGAGATGACGTGAGTTATTACATCAGACGGGGGGGGGGATCGTGTGTTCCGACGCCGCAGGACGCGTTGGCCTTTAGAAAAACAAGGCTCGCGTGGGATTAGGGCATCTCCACCGGGGTGATGTAAATGGACGTTGAGCGACATTTGCGACCACGCGGGCGAAAAATGCCATCATCCTAACGCATAGTGACCGGGCTATCCGCGGAGACGCAAACGCGGCCAAAATTTGCGTCTCGGTGGAAGCTCCGCGGTCGCTCCGCGTGACCACTTGCTAGTCCCACGGGCCCACTTGCCAGTATGCGCGAAGCCTGTTTCGAGTGCATCGCTTTGGCGGTCTTCGCTTCCGCGTCTGCGCCGCAGCCTTCGCCATCAATGGCGTCGCCTCGCCTTCTGCATGCGCACCAGGCATGGCGGGCGACGACTGGACTTCTGCTCCGCCATCAATGGCATCGTGTCTCGCGCGTGCCCAACCTTTTAAAGGTGATCGACATCGTTCCTGCTATCGCCCACACCACCAACGCCTCTGCTCCCACCCTCACCACCGCGCGCTGCCACATCACCATGGAGAAGAAGAAGCACGACTCCGAGGCATCCGCCAGCGGCATCAAGAAGGGGATGTGGCCGAACATGGTCCTGCTTCCCATCGACCTAGCACGACTCATGCACAACAACTGGATGTCGTGCCACCACTGAGGGGGGGGGGGGGCGTGCACCTATCTGGCGGCTCAGCTGCCCCTGGGTGCTTGTCCCACCGGTGCCTCATCACGAGCCGGCGAGGATAGCTGAGATCCGGCGCAGGCAGCAGTACCTGCCGGCGGACCTCCGTGCCGATCCTGCCTTCGGCGTGGACTCCAATGTATGGCACACCTGGCGCGAGACCGGGACGGATCCGAGGAGGAAGGCGGGATCCCTCAATGACTGAGACTTCCCGCTTTACCGGCCTCTAGCGCGCACCCTACTGCGCCTCCTCGTCGAACACGGCAACCGGCTCCTCCCGCGCCTTCCCAGGATGACGACGCGCTGGCCTACCACAACGAGGAGGCCAAGGACAACTCAGATGACTTCATCGATCGGCTGCGTCTTCCACGAGTGGTAGACGGCCATGACGGAGGGTCAGAAGTTCAAACTGCCGGCGACGATGACCAACGATGAGATCGCGAGGCTCGGATCCTCGTGTCGGAGGTGGAATGACCGGTGTGTCCGCCGCTGCCCCAGTACGCCACCGACATCATGCCGGCATGCCTCACCCGCCGCCGCCTCCACCTCCGTCGTTCAACCTGACTGCTCCACCTCCACCTCCACCACCGGTAGCACCGACGTATGTTCCGCCGTCTGCCAACTGGCCGTGGGAAATACCGGATTTCTTCGTGCTCGATGACGATGGCGAGGAGTAGGCTCGGGTAGCATGCGGTACATACGCCCTCTAGTTTTATTATTTTTATTTTTCTTTATTCACTATGTAAATTAAGTTTCTCTTAAAGAATGCAAAACCCTAAAAAAATTACGTCGTGCCACCGGGGACATCAACTAAAAAAACGCGCGATCAAATTCGACTATTTAGACCGACGCAAACGGGTGAGCGCGACCACTTTGAGCGTGCGATTTTCGTAGCTCCCGTTGGAGATTGCTCTTATGACCTAGCCGAGGTGGTGACAAGTCGACATCTGTTCCTGTACTCACGGCAAAGCAACCGACCTAGAGCCCACCGAGGCGGCACTCCACCTCCGCCTATATATACCTTCTCCACCGCGTCCATATATAACCACCCCGATTCGAAAATCCTCCTCCTCCCGTTCCTCTCTCTCCGCTCGAGGCCTCGCTCGCTCGCCGTCCCAGATCCGAACAGCCTCGCCCTCCGAACGCCGGCGCGCGCACGCGGTAAGAGCCAGCCTGACTCCCCGCGGTTCGATCCGTGCGCTTTTTTAGGCGGGGGATTTTCTTGGGTTGCTGCGGGACGGAGGCGGGGGAACCCGGGCCTTAATTCGCCCGCCGGAGTCGGTGGGTGGCGAGATGCGCGACCCATATGCATCTAGGATTCTAGGGTTCGTCTCTCTTTGCGAATCAGGGCCGTAGGGACGTCGGCGATCGAGGTGAGGCGGCGGGTGTTGATCGATTAATTCAACAGGCAGGAGCGAACTGCGAGATTTAATCGGCTTGCGGTAGAAAAACAATTGTGTATATGATTCGTGAATCGTGAGATGTCGTCCAAATCCGTGCGTGCGATCGGTACCAGGGTGGTGAGGGCATCTTACTGAAACTGTTCGTGGTGCTCTCAACTCTGATACCGTGGCAGGGAAAGGGATAATGGCCGCCGCCTTCGAGATGTACCGGCGGTCCGCCATCGGAATGAGTCTCACGGAGACGCTGGACGAGATGGTCTTCAGCGGCGCGCTCACCCCCGAGCTCGCCATCCGGGTCCTCCTGCAGTTCGATGAGGTACCAACGCTAACTGACAAAACCCTATATAAACATGGTGATGAGTCCCATTGTCTTGATCACCTTGCGTTGTTTGTAGTCCATGAGCGCCGCGCTGGAGAAGAAGGTGACGAGCAGGGCCTTCTTCAAGGTACCCATCTCTACTCATGATCTCCTACGCATAGAGGTCTCAAGGGAATGCTGAGATACACATATATATTGTCTGCAAATTAAGTTGTAGCATCGCTACTGATTTTCCTGTGCCTTATAGTTGATGTTGAAATATATATATGACAACTTATTTACTTCGAAGTAGAAGAATTATTACTTGCCATGTCATTTTTAAGTCGTTTTAGGACATTACATTCATTTAGATTGCTTCTAAATCCATACTTACATGAAGTAAATAATTTTCCATCCATCCATCGATTGCATTTAGATCGATGATGCTCCCCCTCATTGTCTCCCAGCAGGGCAGTCTGCGCACCTACAATTACTGCGACAACGTCTGGACTTTCAACCTCAGAGACGTCATGTTTAGGAACGAGGAGATGTCGGAGAAAATCCCCAAGCTCAAGATCGTGGCCTGCGATTCCAGTTTGGTCAAGCCTAAGCCTCCACAACAGTAGTAACTTGTCTGATGTCTGGATTACATGGATAAAATAGCAATTCTTCACGTGTTCAAGTGCATTCTTTTTTCAAGGACAGGCAACCAAATTGGTTGTTGTCATCGCAATATGGTTGAAAAAGGAGTTTTTACAAGAATTGTATTACAAACGGCCTTGCCGTTTGCTTACAGAATTTAATCTACTCCTCTCGGATGCCCCGCTTCCTTTTCTGCTGCATCCCATATAACTTTTTAAAGTGAAGACCTTAAACCGGCTGCAACACAAGAGTTTAACAACCACCAATTCAGCTTACAAACACACACGCAAGCACCGACAATCAAAGTTCACAAGCACGTCATAGGCAACTACATATAGCTAGAGGAACAAAAGGATCAACTGTCTTCTCTCGTCCTCGCATTAGCAGTCCCATCACTTCACGAAGCGCTAGCCTGTCTCCTGGCCTGCAAAGCAGTCTCCAAACCTGCTGATAGATAATCATTTTGAACATACAGTCAGCTGGCTGGGCGATAAACTTTCCTTCAATCGGCATCTTATGTGTCCCGTCAGGCCTTGTGAGATGGCTGTTAGGTCCCCTGCCCCTGCAGGGTTCCAGACACATCCCAGAAGCCCACATAAATTTAGCGATGGCATAGTGGAAGAAAATGTGGTTCGAGTCCTCCCACTCGCCACACACAGCCCATTTGAGGGACCATACCTCTTCCAGCTCTTGCTTTGCTTTCCTCACTACCTCCGACAGTGTTGTTGTGTGCTGCATCTTTCAAATACTAGCACATTCTTGCGATGATCATAGTGGCAAGCTTCCTCCTTTTCTGCTGTAGCCACGACTGCAACATTTGATACCACCAATCTGTGACGGTAACATCTACAGGCGGAGTGATGTTTGGCATCTACCTCTGTCTACACAAACTATGCCACAATTCCTTTGAAAAAGGCAGCCAGTCATATAATGTGGTTCATAGTTTGACCATCTTGATCACAGAAGGTGCATTGTACCGGCGCAGGGAGGCCTCTTTTACTTAAGTGATCTTCGGTCCAGCATCTCTTCTTCATGACCAGCCATGTGAAAAAAAAATCCCTTGAGGGATGCTCTGCTTTTTTTTAAAAAAATAAGGCCAAAGGTCCAGTTTTAAATTAATAAAGCCACAACGGCAGAGTTACAAAGTGCTGAAAACAGCTTACAAACATCAAGGACCAAACACACTAAAGATAACAAAGAACGCAACTTGATCTTGATGACATCATCTAAAGGGGGAGGCAAAGCTTAGGAGAAGCAATGCCGTGCAGCTCGCCACCGGAGAGCCCTGTCGACATCAAGTCTTGGCGCAACGCAGCCAGCCTGTCATCCGCCTCCACCTCCGAAGAAGGCCCCAACCTTCTCACCCTGGATCGTAGGGCGTCGAACCATCAGCAGGCGGAGCAGCTCACCCTAGAGCACGCAAGAGCACCTGGGCAGGGTGCCAAGGACCATCGCCAGACAAGATCACCGCACGCAAAGAACAACGAGCATCGCCACCGGCCACCTCACCGGCACCCCAAAAGACTTCAGCTTCCAGACAGAGCTCGCCGAAAAAGAGACGGCAAACGCCGCCACCAGCAGACCAAAACACACACGCAGAACGCCCACCTCCCGCCGTCCCAAGGCGACGTCTCCAAGGAGAAGAACGATGCCGGAGCGCCGTCGCCGCCCAATCCGTCGATCTAAGGTTTTCACCCGGGCACAAGGGGAGGGTGGGGGAAGGAGGATGTACCTCAGCATCGCCTCCAAGAAGGATGACGGCGTCCGAGACGTCGCCGACGCTGTGGCCGCCCCGCCGGCCAAGGATCTCTCCCGGCCAGAGCCCCGACCCTGCCACCCCAACAAAGCCCGCGGATCCGGCGAGGACGCCAGGCTCCATGGCCTTGGGGTGGGAACTGCGCAGCCGCCGGCCGCCGACTTCAGATCTGACGCAGGGTCGACGGGGCGACCACCGCGCATAATGAGCTTTTGTTGTGCCCAGAAAGAGTGCAGCATAACTGGAAGCTACAGTGTAAGGCGCCATCTGCAGGTGTCCACTTCTTCTGCTAACGCTGGCAATGATGATGACCTAAAAATCGATATACTGTGCTAAGGCTTGGATCGTCAATGTACCACGGATGTTCTGCGCCCATTGGTTGTTGTGCATGGTTTCTGAGATTGTCCTTCTTTTTGCCCCCTTGCTCGAACAAATTACATTAAGCCAGGTGCGATTTGGGAAGGACTCCTACCACTGATCCATCTATCAATCCAAAAGTTCAATCTATCTCCTTTTCCCACAATGCACTGATTTGCTGCCTTGAACATTTCCTTGGCTTCTTCTGACAGTTTAAATTGTAACCCTGTCCAAGCTTTTAAGGGCCTGATTTTTCGAACCACCTCCACCTCATCCTTAGGGCATCATTTAGCATTTTCAGATTATGAACTCCAAGTCCCCCATATTGAGTGGGCTTGCACACTTGGTTCCATGCCACCAAGCAATGCCCCCCATTTACTTCCCTGGCTTCATGCCATAAGAAAGCTCTACAGATCTTATTTATGCTTTTAATCACCCAAGGTGGCAAGTCGAAGGAGAGCATATGATATACTGCAATGGCTCAGAGGACTGTTTTGATCAGGATCAGCCTTCCGCTATGAGTTAGCATCAGAATTTTCCATGTGGCAAGACCGTCTGGCAATGGAATCTATTATTCCCTGCAAATCTGTCTTCCTTAGTTCAGGGAAATGGGGAGCCCAAGTTAAGTGCATGGAAAATCCACAACTTGGCATGGAAAGGGCTGGATCACCTCCTGCATGTCCAAGTCTGTGCAAGCAATTGGTGCAATAGCGCATTTTCCAAGATTGCATTTGATCCAGAGGCCTCACCAAATAATTTCAGTAATGCTCTAGTCGCCAAAAGTTTACTTATTTTCAGGCCTTTGAAACATTACTGCATAATCAGCAAAAAGAGATAGCCTATGCCTAATTTCCCATCTATGTAAACTCTGTAAGAGCCCTTTTTCTTCAGCAATGCAGAAAACCCTGTTGAGGGCATCCAAAATGGATATGAAAAGAATTGGGGAAACTGGGTCACCTTGTCTCAGCCCTCGGCCATGCCAGTTTTCTCCCCATGTGCTCTTGATAAGAACCCTGGTGTTTGCAGTGTTCAATCTCACACAGGTCTCCGGCAATGGTGATCTAGTCCGGGGTGTCATGGCGGCCGGTGAAAACTGAGCCTCGACCTCGGTCTTGGCGGATGATGGCGACGTCGGTCGACGTCGTTACCTTGTCGAAGGTGTCATCTTTGCCCGTCTTGGCACTACACTCGGCAAGGCGCAGCTGCCGGTGAAAGCAGGCCCGGACTTCGGTCATGGCGGATGATGGCGGTACGTTTCGTCGTTACCTTGTTGAAGGCATTGTCTATGCAGTCTGCGTTCTTCGCCTGGTGCTGCTCCAGGGGAAACCCTAGACCCGGGTCTCCCGGATCGGACGATGACGACGCGCAACGCCGTTCTCCCTGTTGTGGGTATCATTTTTGGAGCAGACAACGGATGGCGGTGGTGCTGAGGTGGAGCGGTGTGTTTTTGCTGTGTCGGTGTAGTCGAGTCGCCACGGCATGGTGTAGTGGTGTCTCGGGACGAATGCAGTGTGATGGACACGCGCGGGATGGTGGAGTCGTCTGGCGCCGTGGAGGCATCGATGGCAGGCCTGACATGATCAATGCGATGATCTCTCTTGAAGATGGAGTCGAGGAAGACGGCGGTAGCAACTTCTATGGCGTGTGCGTTGGCGTATGCTGAGAGTCTGCTTGACTGGATGTGCTTCTCATCTGCTATTGGGTGGCCTGGGAAGGTATTTGGTTTTTGGATGATATGAGTTGGTGAATTGTCACCCCCTTCATCCCTCTGTAGGTTTAGCGAGGTGGCTTCGAGTTTGATCTTTTATATTGCTCTTCTTAGGTGTTGTGAATAATTTAATAAAAAAAAGCCGTGTGCATCCTTTGGATGCGAAGCTGGAGCGATATTTCCTCCATTTCGAAAAAAAATAGTAGTATGAACCAAGATATGCAACGTCTACCAAAGTCGTGCTTTTCCAAAACGCCCCGGCAATGTCAAGTTTCAGGAACAGAGTTGGGACTTTCTTTCGATGAAATGTTTTTGCATATTGGTTAACAAGCATGAAGGTGTGATGGATTGACCTCCCTTTTATGAATGCACTTTGATTCACAGCAGTCAGGGAATCCATCTTAGGCGCAATCCTATTAGCTAAGGCTTTCAAAAAAAATTGCAAGTCCACGTGCAAGGCTAATGGGCGCATCATGCATTCTGAAGAGCAAAACTTATATGTATACCTATCACCTTGACTTAACCCACCATCCTCTTAATCAGTACACCTCCACATACAAAGTATGGATGCTAAGAAAATACGAAGCATGTACACTAGCAGGAAAACCCTTATAGGCGGAGCTTATTTCTATGGCGCACCGTTAAAAATGCGTCACAGAAAGTTATTTTGTGGCGCACCAGGTAAGGTGCACCACAGAAATAGCTTAATTTTGTGGCGCACCAGGAGACCGTGCGCCACAAAAACTTAGTGGGGCTCACACCCTGTCACCCCCAATCATTGGTTTTACTATTTCTATGGCGCACTGACCCAGGTGCGCCACAGAAAATGGTTATTCTGTGGCGCAGGTACTCGGTGCGCCACAAAAATAAGCTATTCTGTGGCGCAGCTTTCCTGGTGCGCCACAGAAATAAGGTATTATGTGCTCGGTGCGCCACAGAATTAGCGAACCAGATATACAAAAGTGGGCCAACCTCCCACCTACCACACTACACAAGCCATTCTTCTTCCTCCATCTAGCTCGTCCCCCCTTCTCTCTCATACCATTTTGGCTCTACCTTTCACTTGCTTGGGTATTTATTGCACTTACTTTGGTTGGTACATAATTGGAGTTGAGGAGAAGGCTCTCCATACTCTCTCCTCCTCTCGAACTCATCGATCGCGGTCTCGTCTCGGTGTCGAATCTATAAGGTGAGTAGTTACATACATATGCTTGGAGGAGACATACATATGCTTGGAGGAGACATGCATATGCTTGTAGATCTTGTGTGGCCGTCGTGTGTATGGATGCTTGTTGCGTGTATATGGATGCTTGTTGCAGGTGAAGCGCTTGTGTGTGTGTGTGTGCCGGTGTGGTGCACGGATGTTTGCCGAAATGTTGATTCATTTCCGTTTCGGCAAATTTTTGCACTACCCATATGTCATACCTTGAGGAGAGGTCATGCCGAATTTTTTCGCTACATGTAATACCTTGAGGAGAGGTACGGCCCATGCATGTGTGTGCATGTGTTGCGGTTCTAATTTCCTGTTATATGTATATCATTTGCAGGCAAGCATGGTACTCTCGATGAGTTCCGCTCGAATCTCTAGATACAAGATAGACGCGAAAGAGGACATGATTCGGAACAATAGGCGCCAGATAAGATGTCCATGTCGATCATGCAAACTCGAGCGCTGGATCAACCCTGATTCCGGACAACTGGAGGAGCACCTGCTGAGGCGCGGTTTCATGCAAGACAACCAGGCGCGGCCGGCCCCATCAAATGGTGCGCATGAAGACCATGTCGAGCGACATGACTATCATCATGAAGAAGACTATCATCATGTCTACGGGGATTATCATCATGAAGAAGAAGTCGGCGGAGAAGATCATCATGAAGAAGAAGAGGCGGAGAAGATCATCATGATGAAGAAGAAGATTCCGGCGTGACCCCGCTAATTTCGGCCTTGCGGGACTCTCATGTTCAAGATCTGCTCCTCCAGGAGACGAGCAACGATAGAGTTGCAGCTAGAGAGAGAGCCAAGCTATCGCAAATGGAGGAAGACGGGATGACTCCGATCTTTCCTGGGTGCCGTCCGCATGATACGCGCTTGCATGTAACGCTTGATTACCTGCAGATGAAGACGCAGAACAAGTGGACCGATTCCAGCCTTCAGCAAGAACTTGAAATTCTGGCACGATCGTCTCCCGGAGGGGAACACATTGCCAAGTAGTATCGAGGAGGCCAAGAAAGTCGTGTGCCCCCTTGACCTACCGCACGAAAAATACCACGCTTGCATTAATGATTGTGTGATTTATAGGTGCGAGTACAAGGACAGAACCACATGTCCGGTGTGCGGCCACGGACGGTACAAGGTTGGGAACAAGAAGGTACCTCGAAAAGTGGTATGGTACTTTCCTATCACTCCCCGTCTCGCAGCGGTATTTCGTGGACCCTAAGGAAGCAAAGCTCATGCAATGGCACGCGGAAAGGCGAAGCCCGAAGAAGATCCGGAGATGGGGTATGTGCTGACACACCCTTCAGACGCTGGACAATGGGAAGCATTGGACATCGCCTTCCCTGCTAGGTTCGGGGGCGACGCAAGGAACATCAGGCTGGGTATGAGCACTGATGGACTCAATCCATTCGGCAACCGTAGTAGCACGCATAGCACCTGGCCCGTGTTTGTATGGCCTTACAACCTACCCCCCGGCTGTGCACCAAGCAAAGGTACATACACCTGAGTATTCTCATTCAGGGGCCGAAACAACCAGGTGTCGACATGCATTTGTATCTCGGGCTGCTGAAAGAGGAGTTAGACACGTTGTGGAAGACGCCACCCCGTACGTGGGACGCCTACACTAGAACTTATTTCGATATGAGAGCCGCGTTGATCACGACGGTCACGGACTATCCTAGTTACCCATATGTATCTGCCCAGGTCAGCCACGGGTTCAACGGCTGTGTGAAGTGCATGGACGAGACGCCGCATCTACAGCTACCAAGGGATCCAGGGTCCTCGAAAACCGTGTACTCAGGTGCTCGAAGGTGGCTTCGCTTGGATCACCCGTGGAGAAAACGCGGTGACCTGTTCAATGGTAAAGATGAGCCCGATGGACCCCCACGCCCGAGGAGCGGTGCAGAAATCGATGATCTTCTGAAAAATTGGAAGGAGTGCCCAGCGCCGGGAAAGAAGCGACCAAAGCCATGAGCCGCTGCTCGGTGTATGGAAAGCGAGGTCTGTTTTCCACGACTTGGAGTACGGGAAGGTCCTCCACACGCCCCACAGCCTCGATGTCATGCACATTACGAAGAACGTTACCGAGAGTCTGCTTGGCACTCTTTGCAACTCAGAAAAGTCCAAGGATGGACCGAAAGCAAGATACGATCTGAAACATTTTGGCATCAGGAAAGATCTTCAAGCCCCCGATACTGACGACGACGATGATGAGAATGATGATCAGACGGAAGGGACTCAACGTCTCCGCAAAAGGGCTAAGAAGAACGCGGTGCTGCTTCCCGCTGCCTGCTTCACAACGAGTCCGGAGGAGCTCGAGCAGTTTTTCAGGTGCCTCCTAGGAGTGAAAGTTCCTCACGGTTACTCGGGGAATATAAGCAGATATCTGGACGTAGCGAAGTAGAGGTTCACCGGGATGAAGTCTCACGATTGCCACGTGCTCATGACGCGGATACTTCCCGTTGCGATCCGAGGCATAATGGACGAGCACGTCCGTGATACGCTGTTTGGCCTTTGCAACTTTTTTGACGTTATCACCAGGAAGTCGATCGGCGTGAGGCAGCTCAAGATGCTACAGGATGAGATCGTGGTGATACTATATGGGCTCGAGATTTACTTCCCGCCCGCATTCTGTGATATATGCGTCCATCTCCTTCTCCATGTCGTTGAAGACATCAAGCAGCTCGGCCCGACGTTCCTCCACAACATGATGCCTTTCGAAAGCGCGTAACGGTGTCATGAAAGGACACGTTCGCAATAGGGCCCATCCAGACGCAAGCATGGCCAAGGGGTTTCTGACCTACGAGTGCATCTCCTTCTGCCAGAATTATCTAAGCACCGAGGACGACGAGGATCATGTTGGTCTACCCCCCAGGACGCACCTCGGCAGGCTGGCTAGAGTCGGTCACCGCGAGGGCTACCGCTCAGTCCATGTCGGCATTGCCAATCGACGCGACGACTTTGACAGGGCTCACCGGGTCGCGCTACAACACTTAAAACTGATCGAACCTTTCGTGCAAGAGCATAAAAGCATGATCGAGCAGAATTACATCGATATGGGCCGGCCGAGGAAGATGGGTGACGTAACCAAAGAGCACAACTCCAGCTTCACGCGTTGGTTCAAGCAAACTCAACTGGTTGAAGCACAGAGAAAAAGGCCTTCTACCGAAGATGAAAAACTCATATACACCTTATCACAGGACCCCGGGCATAACATAAGGACCTATCAGGGGTACAACATCAACGATTACAGATTCTACACCGAGGAAAAGGACAGAAATAGTGAAAATCAAAACTCAGGAGTAACTATGTTGTCATACGCCGATGACGAGACTAATGTCAAGGAAAGATTTTTTGGAAGGATCGAGGAGATATGGGAGCTCAATTACTGTGGAGAGACGGTGCCAATGTTTCGTGTGAGATGGGCCAAGAAGGTCGAAAAAGAAGGCCGATGTTTCACCACCATGGTTATACCCGATGCAAAATCGAAGAACGCATCCGCGAAAAATGAGCCATGGGTACTCGGTAGCCAAGTTGACCAATGCTTCTTCATCACCGATCCGTCGAGGCCTAGCCGTGTTGTCGTGAGGAGGGGCAAGAGGAGCATCATAGGAATGCAAGGAGACGCCAACGAGGAAGACTTGGACAAGAACGGTGACCCAAAGATCGAGGAGGAATTCGACGGTGCACTTTGACATGCCTACTACTAGTAAAGTAAGAAGGAAGACCTCCCTACCCTCTAAAGGTTGTCCGTTCAAGCGAAGAAATCTCAAGGTGGCCAGCATAAAGTATTCAACCGCCAACAACCGAAAGGGCAAGAAGATTGCGAAGAGACGCTAGAGCTCGAAGCCGGGACGAAGAAGATCTTTTTTGGTCTATCACATGTGTGTGAGTGTGTGTGTTAGACAAGTACATGCATGTGTGTGAGAGAAACAAGAACATGTTTGTATGAGACAAGTAATTTATAATTCCCTACTAATTACTAAATAATGTTGTGTTATTTATTGAAATGTAACTAAAATATGAAAAAAGGAATAAAAATTGTGTGGCAGCCATGGTTCGAACCTGGCTACTAACTGCCTAACATTGGCCTTAACCACTAGACTAGTGCTATGTATCTGTCAGGACACAGCAGTAAACCGTTTTGTTTTGCTAAGTGTCTAAATTCTGTGGTGCACGCACGCCCCTTTAGGTGCGCCACAGAACTAAGGAATTCTGTGGCGCATGTCAGAGCTGATGCGCCACAGAAAGCTTAATTCTGTGGCGCACTTAGAGGGGTGCGCCACAGAATTTGGACACTTGGTGAAATAACTCGATCGACCCTTTCTTCCCCGCTCAATAGCAGTTTCTTCCCCACTCACAACCCTAGCGCCACACTGCTCTCGCGCAACCACCACCACCGCCAAGCGCCGCCACCTAGCGCCGCTGCCGCCGAGGAGGAGGAGGAGGACCGCCACGCCACCGCCGAGCAGGACGCCCAAGCCCGAGCCGCCGCTGCAGATTGAGGAGGAGGACGCGCGAGCGCGAGCCCGAGCCGCCGCCGCAGAGGAGGAGGAGGAGGAGGAGGACCACGCCATCACCACCGTAGCCCTGCCACCGCCGCCGTTCGGTGAGAGCCCCTCTCCCCTCCCCACTCCCTTGTCCCCCTCCCCACACCGTCATGTGCCCGCCGGCCCGTCCCCAATCCGCCGTGCTCGATCCCCACTTGCTTGCCTATGAATGCCTATGAATGCCTATAGCAGTACAATTTTGCTTGCCTATGAATGCCTATAGCAGTACAATTTTGCCAATTCAGTGTTTGTTCAGTGTTTCTTCTTCTCTGGTTCTTCACCAAAATAAATGTTGTCAAGAATAATGCAAAATAAATGATGTCAAGCTTGCCATTTGATCATCATCAGTGCCATGTCAAGCTTGCCATTTGCAAAATAACTTTGTTTAGATTGTATCTAGACCCATTTTAATGTGCAGATACATTTGTAAGTAGAGATAAAAGCTATCGCCTACTATTTTAATGAACAAACTACTGCCTACTCACGTAATTAAAATGCAATACTCATGAAGTAGTTCATAAAAATTGGTTGCAAATGGTTCATATATAAAAATTGCTAGGAGATGGTTTGAATTGGCAGATGCTTTATTGCAGATATGCTTGTCCATTATATTGGTAGTTTGAAATGATCATGCTCAATTTGCTTTGTAACAGTAGAGTCAAAAGAGGGTTAGTATGAATGCAGTAGCAAATAAAAATGAACAAGCTAATGTTGTAGCAAATGAATGCAGTAGAATTGCTTCCTTACTTGGAGTAATAAACCACTGCATCTAAATAAATGCTATCAAGAATAATGTTGCTTGCTATTTTTTTAAATTCATTGCTTGCTGTTTTTTTTAATTCATTGCTTGCAGTAGAGCTAATAAAGTTCTTGAAGTTCTCTCTGAAAAAGAATGAAGTTTGTTTAAATGAATATTAAGATGAAGCTGCTACTACTCTGTTGATGTACATGGCTCAATAAAATGAACAAAGCAGTAGGTTTTTCAATACAATGCAGTAGGTTTTTTAATAAAATGAAATGCTACGGCCTAGTTGATTTTGAATTGATGCTAGGATTTGTTGGCAGTAGAAAATTTAGGTTTATAAAATGAAAATGCTTGGGTTAATAAAATGAAATGTTACTGCCTAGGATTTGTTGATTTTGAATTACTGCTTGGGGTTTCAAGATAATAATGCTACTAGTACATGAAATGCTACTGTTTGAATTTAGAGATAAAAAAGCTACTGCCTACTATTTGAATGAACAAGCTACAACCTACTATTTGTTGTTGTTTCTCTGTCTCTGCCAATTACTACTGCCTAGGATTTAGTTCACCTCTGGCCGCCTCTGCCCTAGCAAGAATATTCCTCTGAACCAAAAATGCCTCTCCTAGCAAGAACCATCAGTACATGCATTGTCTCTCCTGACCAAATATGACAGATTTTGAAGAATATTCCTGAACCAAAAATGGACAGGCTCTCCTGACCCATTTTG